>NC_030433.2:18011398-18073898 GCF_001660625.3 Ictalurus punctatus
TTGTTTTTGGAAATATTTATTCTTATCTTTTTCAAACAGTAACAGCAGGATAAAACTTTAAAACAAGTGAGCAAGAAACAAGGGGTGGTCTTAAAACTTCACAGTGTGTGTGTGTGTGGGGGGGGGGGGGCGCGCAAACTCAAAAGTTAGCCTTTGCAACCCTATACAATGCTTTCACATTCCTTATTCATGCTAACAAACTGGAAACACTAGAAACAAGGGTATCATATAAAGTAAGAATCAAACATAATACGCAGAGTATATAATGTAGAGTATCAATACTGAACCAAGGTGATTTACTTCATCATGTAAAAACTGTAGGAACCCTTTGGTTACTTATGATGTCCGTCAGCTTCTGTTTGAGTTTCACGAATATTGTCTTGAATTCCAAACCATCACCCTGAAAATGGGGGGGGGGGGGGGGGGGGGGGGGGGTTAATTATATATTTTAAAACAACTTATACAATAATCTTAGCATCAAGTTCATTTTCTGCCAAGAGTTACTTTCTGCTTACCCTCGATAGTCTGAAATCTACAAGAATACGTTCCTCCATTTCCAGGAAGTGGATTTTGAAGATAAGCTTATTGTTACGGCGATCCATTGTGGACACTGTTGCCTGGAAAAATAAAAAAATGGAATGCAATGAAAATGTCCTAAATCAGACTGTCATTATCTTACAGTACTTCCCAGTTATTGGTACAGTACCTGGTTGGTACAGCTCTGTTTCCACGTGTAACCCAAGCTAATACAGGTGTCACGCAGGGCTGTGCAGGACGCCTCTGCCTCCAGGGTAGTGAAGAACCTGGTCATCCTTCTCACTAACCTCTGCCATAGGCTCTGTGGGATAAACAATTCGGTCAGGGCAGCTCTGGGGGCATCAGTAGGGACTTGAAGCAACAACAGCTGTAGGGACGGCTATTAATGAGTAAATAAGATACCAAGGCAAAGGACCCCCTTCTGTCACAATTTTAAATAAATTATGTCACAAAAAAGCATTTATTCACAACCCTTTACCTACATAAACGGACACAAGGCTCATTTATCAAAAAGCATTAAAAGATGCATGCTTCTACTATGTTTTGAGATTAACATGTGGATTTTTGCCTGTGGGTGTAAATAATTTGGAAATTCAAGCTTCGTGTCCTTACACGATATTTTTCCATCAAGAATAAACGCAATATCTTTTAAGGGAAATAAAACACCACGGTGTAGGCTAGAGAAGTTTTTTAATGGACAAGTAAAGATATTGAAGCACCCTGAATCAAAACCGAATCCAATCCTAAGCTCTGTGAGAAGATTTCTAAATTTAATACAATGTGTATCCTTGAAAGGTTGAACCGCGGTGAGAACTCCCAGATCCCATATGCTCATTAATTTAAACAACATTACAGATATGCAGCATGAGGTGAAGTGTTATTACCTGGCTAGCACCTGGTGTGCCCAGCAGTTGGCTTCCTAATAGCATGTGATCAGGGCAAGCAGGCTGTGAAAAGCTGACCTGAGCTCCCTCAGTGTGCACCACGTCTTCCCTGACCTCCCACAAGCCCTGTGGCTCCGGCTGAGAGCTGGAAATCTGCGCCCGCTCATCACTGAGGAGACATCCATGCACGTGATGCTTATATTTTCTGTTGGACAGCTGGGTAAATAATTAAATTATCCTGTTCGTGTGAATAACTTCAGACCTGTTCGTTCGTGCTAGCTGAAATCTCACAGAGTCAGAACGCAGCATCTTGGTTAGTGGTCCGTGGACGTCAGTCTGGCGTTTTCCCCCTAGAGCCAAAACAAACAAACAAAAAAAAACAAAAAAAAAAAAACCCGTGAGCAGTCATGCAAACACACAAATTCAGTTTGTTTTCAGTATATTTCCTACATTGAACTAAAAAGCCAACTAAATCTTAGCATTGTTTTACTGCCAATTAATGTTGGTAAAATCTGAAGTTTAACATGATTTAACATAAACTAACATAACAAAATCAATCATTTTCAATTTTCCTGTGATGGACTGCCATCTCATCCGAATACTGCAGAGTTTTCCTGATTTTGTGTACATTTCTGTGATCGCAAAACGGAGAAATCCTGAGTGGACTATTAAAATCTTAGTGTTTTTCCTCATTACTTCAGCTCATAAACAAAAAAAACATGAAGATCGTTGTGGAGGAATCACAAGAGCGCCGAAATAGCCCCAGACCTGATTTGAAGCTCCTGCTGAACCAGCGGTGCTTTTTGATCTCAGGAATGGTGATCCGGTCCTCAGGACTATGGAGCAGTATCTTTGTTAACAGACCTACAGATCAGACAGAGCTCATGAACAGGATTACAAAGAAATAAGCAGAGATTCAGTGCTATTTCAACAATTACTTTCTCAGTGTAACATAGAAATAAAAAATAAAAAGACTTGTATGTCTCCACTGTAATAAAACTCAGGCATGTGGACGGATTGAAAGTGAAGGCAGGAGGAGTGAGTTTCCACTAGATCTCTATTCCTGTGAATCCATGTTCGAGTCACACATGTTATTACAGTGATTGTTATTGTGACACGGTGTTCAAGACAGAGGGAACATTTATTCATTAGGAATTTATGCACAGACTACACTTTCAAAATAAAAATGGTGGGGACACGCCCCCCACAGGACTAATCCCATCAAAATAGGGTTAATGTTAAACATTAGCATCACTTTATTCAAGGGGTGTTCTTGTTTGTAATTTTCTCGGAGATAGAGAAACATCACGGTAAATATCACAGTATCATGGTATTAATTGACCATTGAAAAACACAGAAGCTGGTGGAGAAAATTAGAAAACAAAGGGAATATGTCAGTATGTCGTCGTTATAAGCTGAAAGAGAGTAGGCAGAAATTTAAAAAAAAGAATCTAAATAGAGTCGTAGTGTGCAGTGCTGCTTATCCAAATATATCCAGCTGTTTGGTTTAGTTCTGGACAGCAATATCACGGTGTTTGATAGCCGTCGTGTGGTAAAGTTAGGAACATGCTAGCAGAGGTACTGTAGCAGAGTAACGTGTTTACAGCAGTAGTGGATTACACAGCTAAAGGGAAAAAAAGGTTGCTGTAATATGATTTCATGAGGAGTTCGAAGGGAGGGTGTTGAGAAATTTTGGAGTTTCACAAAAAAGGGATGAGAACCACCAGAGTAGGGAGCATGATCAAGGTGGAAAAAAACTAAAGCGTGAGATGGTAATTGACAGAAATGCATTATATTTTGAAAACGTGATGTAACCATTCGATCATCCAACCCTGAAAGCGTACATAAAACTGTAGCGCCGCTACTTTCTACCGCCAATTACCAAGAGGCATGGAATCGATCTTCTTCCATGGTGTAAGGTAGGTGTTCTTCTGAAGCCAGTCAGAATACTCCTGACAGCTCTCGCTCGGTTGGTCCCATGGTAACTCTGTAAAAACCAGACACATCCGTCAGTAATAATCTGTCCAAGCGGACAGATGCTGCAGGCTCTGCGTCTGTTCCAACAAACTAACACGGGCGTTCTCCTCACCTCCAGCCAGCATGGCAGTGAGAACGATGCCGCAGGCCCAGACGTCTGCAGGCTGAGCGTTAAACTCGGAACGGGACATCAGCTCTGGAGCCACGTAGGGCAGCGTTCCACACAGGCGGGCCAACTTACGCTCGCGGCCACGGTGCCGGAACATGGTGGCCAGCCCGAAATCTGTGATCTTCAGATTATCTGAGAAACAGATGTGCCGGTTAAGAACAAACGTCCAAATCCATGGATTTTATTTATTTATTTATTTTTACAATTCTTGCCCGAACAAATTAACGATCACCTTTGTCATCTAACAGGATGTTTTCTGGCTTGATGTCTCGATGTGTGATTCCGGTACTGTGGAGATATTCCTGTGGACAAAAAGCGGATTAGTGTCTATCGAATACTTTAATATTTTCCCTGAGGAAATAGACTTAAACTTGGTCCACGTGAAGTGCCTTGAAACGTGCGGCGTTATTCGACTTGATGTAATTTCCACTGAAACAGGAAGTCAGGGTCGAGACATATCTAGTGGCTCCTCCACCTTTTTAAATCACCAATAGCGTTTAGCTCACCTCACAAAGCCCGGGCTAATAATAAGCTGCCGATACGATTTCTATCACTCAACAACGGCAACTTCGCCAATGTGATTTTTACATTGTTGGAGGAGGGACACTTCGGATTCTAGAGTGCATTTGATTGGACAGACAATCTGACGAGAAGCTCAAGTGCAGAACGATGTCAACAAAATTGTAGATCCGTGATTGGCGGTACAGACAGACTGTAAATGTTGAATGCGTAGATCTTCCGAATGCAAATTTTGTCATTGGTTTGGAGCGCACTAGCTTATAGATAACCTTAAGGCTAACACATTCATACGAAAAGCCACAAAACTTTGATTTTGATTTCACTGGGACTTTAAAGTACAGTTTGTGATGTTTAAAAGTGTTCCAAAATCTGTAATACTTCTAGAATGCCAAAGATACTTTAGGGTGGAAAAAACAAGCAAACAAACAAAAACAAAAACACAACTACTATGATTCATCACAGTGAAATTTTAAGCTCTTTATTTCAGGCTTTTGTTTACAGAAATTAGCTCCGCCTCTAGCTGAAACAGAAACTCAATTCGTAAAGGACTGTTTCAGCATAAAGGGCGATAAATCAGTTGGAGGAACGCGGAACGGCTTTTCAATGCTTTCACTGTAATTGCAGTTCGGGCAGCAGACGGCTCTAAACAGCTCTACATATCCTCTACAGTCTGGATGGAATCTTGGATTTCACTTGATGTGATGGTGCACAGGACCGGTAATGGAGTTATACAACAGCTTTGCAATGCATAACTGATACTTTACTACATTTTGCTTAGTGTAATCAGCATTACTGCAGTTTCTAAGCCATAGCCCTGCTGCCCATTTCCTGTGAAAAGCAAAATGCATTATGGGTATTCTGTACCTCCTAATTTAGTAGCGTCTAATGTGGGATTTCATGAGCTTTCAGTGTGCATACATATGCGTGCTGAAAACCACTGAAACACTGGTATAATGCTACACAAACTTCAAATTCAATACGATACAATACAGTACTATACTGCGGGGTCTTGATACAAAATATTTTCAATATAGCAAAAATACATAAAGCTTTCTTAAGGATGTGCCTGAGGTGTCCATTTTCAATCAGCAGGATAAAAGTACAATCACAGAAACTTATCAATGACATTATTTGTGTGATCATGCACAGTAAAATCTGTGTTAGGGCTTTTTCACACCTAGCTCATTTGGAGTGTTTGTTTTGGAAGTGAACGAGGTGGTCTCGGAGCGGTTCACTTGTGGTGAGAAAGCAATATAACCCAACGAACCAACCTTTATAGCAATACATGATGGGATCTGCGTTACGTAAAAAGTGCGTTTGTTTTGCTGATGACTCGCAACTTGTAAAATTCCTCATTGAAATTTGGTCTGACGAACACATTTCTGCACAAAACACAGTTTTACTAGGTGTTTAGTGAGCGTCTCAAGAAGATAAATAAATGTAACCAATTATACACTATACTAACTCAGTAGGTGTGAAAGCACCTGTACAGCCCAAAGCAACAATGTTAACATTTGATGTTACAGCTGTTTTTTCATAAAAACAAACAAACAAAAAAATTTAATAAAAATTGTTGAACTCACCACTCCAGCTATTAGCTGCTGAAAAAACCTGTGAGCTTCCTTTTCCGGCATTCCTACATCCGGCTCTGTAACGGAGTTCAACACTATTCTTCAGCTGTGTGTTAAGCAGACTGACATCACTTCGCACAGTACATACACCTGCTCTCACCTATTCGATCGAACAGCTCGCCGCCACTGCAATACTCCAGGAAGATGTAGTGGATTGATCCCTCACTCCTGTGCCCATAGAAGCGCACTATATTGGGGTGGGACAGCATCTTGTGCACACACACCTCTTTCTTCACGTTGTCCATACAGTCCTTGGCAGTAGACATGTCCACAACTTTCACCGCCACTGCCTCCTCAGTCTTCCTGTTGACCAGCAGGCGGACCCTGAAAGACAGAGGGCGATATGAGGTCACTCGTCGTATACTGCAGGGTTAAAAGACGGTGCAGGCTTAAAAATCAGATGGTTTGATAGATAGATACTCACTCGCCATAAGCGCCCTCGCCTAGAGTCTGCACCAGATCCCAGTCCTGAACGAAAGGCACTGCCATGATCTGAACAAATCCAGAGCATGGGGTCAAGAGGTCAGGCAGACACTTCAATACCATAGGGTGAGTTATCTTAGCATTCTGATACAACGATTAAACAAACAATACAACACTTTGTGGATGTCCTATTATAGGAAAATCAAGTGATGTAACCCCACACAAAGGGTTGATTTCCAACAACAGCACATCCTGAAGTGTTTTATTCCTCTTATTCCACCACAGCAATTTGCCAATGCTTAAAACTTTTCTCAATTAATTAAACACCACCACATCATACTTTTTATCCATTTATAGTTACAATTAATGTTGTGGAATGTCCACAAACGAAGTTAGTATAAAATCTAAAGTCATTTTCCCGATAAATAAACACAGATTGTCATGTAAATGATTAACCGCAATGCACTAACCCTTTAATCCAAAAGACTTTTCAGTGTCTGAAAACTTACAGTTCCAGCTTTTTCACAGACTGTTACAAAGCACTGATACTGGAGACTCCTTCTATATAATTTTTTTTTTCCACCCTGACAGAAAACTTCACTTCATCAAATACTGCACACGGTTCTTTTTACAAAGTGTCTGTTTATGTGGCTCGTCCACCATACGAGTCCTTGTATCCAATAACATGTTAGAATGAGTGCATTAATATACAGCTCCCTCCGAAAGTATTGGAACAGCAAGGCCAAGTCTTTTGTTTTTGCTATACATTGAAGACATCTGGGTTTGAGAACAAAAGATGAATAAGAGACGACAGGTCAGAATTTCAGCTTTTATTTCATGATATTTAGATCTAGATCCAAAACACACACGCTCATCTGTGAAAGACGGTGGAGGTAGTGTCATGGCTTGGGCTTGCATGACTGCTTCTGGAACAGGCTCACTAATCTTTACTGATGACGGAACTCATGATGGTAGGAACAGAAGAAATTCAGAAGTCTACAGACGCAATGTGTCTTCCAATTTACAGAGAAATGCATCCAATCTAATTGGGAGGAGCTTTCTTATGCAGCAAGACGCACTACCAACTCAACAAAGGGCTTTATCAGGGGGGAAAAAGTGAAAGATTTCCGACTGGCCAAGTCGATCACCAGACCTTAACTCAAATTGAGCAGCATTTCACCTCCTGAACAGGAGACTGAAGGGAGAAACCTCCTGAATCAAACAACTGAAAGAAGCTGCATCACAAAAGAAGAAACCAACAGTCTGGTGAGGTCAGTAGGTCACCGGATTGATACAGTTATTACAAGCAAGGGATACGTAACCACATATGAAGTGTTATTTACTTTAAGACTACCTGTTCCCTAAAAAAAATTATGTTCTGGCACCAAATGTCCCATGTTCGAAGTTGTTTAACACATCTAGATGTAAATACGAAGAAATGGAAGCTGAAATTCTGACCCATCGTCTCTTATTCATCTTTTGATCTCAAACCCAAATATCTTCGATGTATAGTACAAAAAAAATACTATTGCCTTGCTGTTCCAATACTTTTGGAGGGGACTAATTTGAATTACAGCCAACACTACTGTCCGAGCTGCTGTTATAGAATGTTAGTCAACACCTTCTGACCAATCAGATACAAGTATTCAACATAATAATAATAATAATAATAATAATAATAATAAGAAGAAGATTCTGGATTCTTTAGGTCACGTGGCCAGATATACACAGTATCTTATTTATGCTTAGGCTATATAAGCAGTGAGACACCGACAAAATGTCTCCTATAATGTCTGACAATGTCCAGAGAAGCATTTGAAGTTCTTTATGGAATAATGCTATATATAAATATTCGATTTTATTACAGATCCTGTTGCTGGCATTTTATTCATCTAGAAACTAAACATGTCTTCAAGATCAACCACATCAATACAAATCGACTTTGCTTTTAAATTTCGTAAAACACACACAATATTGCAGATTACTACAACGCAAGAGACTTTATATGAAAACACAATACAGTACAAAGTATAAACACTGTATAAGGTTAGTGTCAGTGTAGCACATAAACACACAGGCTTACTACTGCACACACTGGCCCTGTTTTCTGCTCTACTACTACATTACCTTCAGTTTTCCAGCTCTGTGGAGGTACAGTTTCGGGTAACAGGAGATTCTTCCATATGACTACACAGACAAGGAGTACGACTGACAAATCAGACAATAAGAAAAAAAAAAAACTGTGCTGTTTATTACTATAATTCGTTCTTACTGTCTGCTTTACCAATTTGGCGCGTTTAGTACGAACGCAACCTAAAGCCGGAAGTTATAATAGCGAGGCAGATTTGTTTTTTCAAGATTAAAGTCTCAAAGGTTCTGCGTCAAACTGTCACTTTGAAAATGCTGCTTTTCGACTGTTTCTGACACTGAAGTAGGTTAATAAAGTAGATTATTCAAGTAGTCATGTAAACATTATACTACACAATCTTCCAAGCTTATTATATTGATAATTATACTTTTTGTATAAAAAATAAAATAAAAATCTGTTTATTATTAGCGTTACATTATTCGTTTTTCATACTGTCTATGTAAGGGGTTCCCAAACTTTTCCAGGGCAAGGCCCCCCAAATGGCGTTAACATTTGAACGAGGCCACCCTTTTGCAAGATGTCTTTAAAACACATTAAAAATACAGACTTCTGAATATATCTCCCTTTTTTTTTAATTAATAATTAATAATGAATAACAATAACATCTTTACATTACATTAGGAATTAATTGTGTGTGTGTGTGTGGTTGTCTGAGAGTGAGAAAGAGAAAACATACTATTGGGAGGGATGGGCACACCAAATTGTTGAGGCCCCTTGGGCGCCCCCTGGCGGCCCCCACTTCGAAAACCACTGGTCTAAGTTGTCACTATAGAACCTATAACCTAATTAGAATGAGTGCATTAATCTTATCCTGGTTGTTTTCACTTTTTATAATACTTTTTTTTCTACCCAGAAAATATTACAAGCATCTGTGATGATATTTATCATCGATACAGAATTTATTATATACAACAATATGTATCACACAGATGTATGCAGGAGAAAACATACATAGATTCACACTTTTACAAACATTCATATTTTACACATTCATTTCTTAACAGACATATATTTCATTTACGAGTCTTCTTAAGTGGTTTTATAGAAAGAAATTGTATTATGCATGGAGGGGAGAAAAAGAAGAAGAAGAAAAAACCTCCCACGTAGATTCATAACTTACATGTCTTCATATTTTTAAGCCAGTCCATGGGTAATGTTTCTGTTTTTTTCAATCATCAGTTCTGAGTCGTCTCACGCTGTTTGCCTATTCAGCCCCAAATGTTCCTGGAACAGGCTCCAGATCCACCATGCACATAAATATAAGGATAAGCTTACCAAAGATGGATATATGAATAAACAAGCACATTATTATAAACCCATGATTAGCAGCTGCACTGCACAAATATGAAATACAAAAATCAACCATTATTATCCATATTATGTGGACTCTTACTTTGAAACGAATAAATAAAGCGCGCGAACACGCACGCACGCACGCACGCCATAAATAAAGCGCGTGCACATAGACGCACGCGCGCACACAGACAGAATTGACTATACTGTAGTAAATGCACATTTAAAATTGTTTTTAAACGTATATTATAAATTGTCGCTTTCCCCCGATTATATTGAAATGTAAAGCTGATATATTTAGACAAACCACTGAGCGTAGATAGTGTGCTGGATTCTGACGTCACAGTTGGTTGCCGTGGCAACACTTCCTCAAACAGGAGCCGTTAAATAGAAGGTTTTTCTTTACGCTCCTTTATCAAATTGAAAGTTTTCTCTCGGTGATTGGGCAGATATGCAGATTGGACAGAGAAGCCAAGCTCAGTGTCGGGAATTTACCGGACCTACACCTCACTCAGTGGCAGTGGTAAGATGAAATGCAATATATATATATACAGAGGTGCATCTCAAAAAACTTGAATATTGTGGAAAAGTTTATTTTTCCCCCTGTAATTTAATTCAAAAAGTGGAACTTTCATATATTCTATATTCATTACACCTAAAGTGAAATATTTGTTATAATCTTTGATGATTACAGTTTACAGCTCATGGAAATGAGATACTGGAAAATCCAGTATCAAAAATATTAGAATAAAGAATTAATAATAATACACCTATGTCGGACTGAGTAGAGCTCTAATCAGCTAATTAACTCCAAACACCTTTTTTATTACTAAGAACACCTTTGCTCAGTGGTCCAAAGTCCTGTTTTCAGATAAAAGTAAATGTTGCATTTCATTTGGAAATCAAGGTCCCAGAGTCTAGAGGAAGAGTGGAGAGGCACTGAATCCAAGTTTCTTGAAGTCCAGAGTGAAGTTTCAACAGTCGGTGGTGATTTGGGGTGCCATGTCACCGGCCCACAGTGCCAAAACTATTAGTAACTGGTTTGCTGACCAAGGTATTACTGTGCTTGATTGGCCAGCCAACTCGCCTGACCCGATCCCCATAGAGAATCTATGAGAGACACCAGACCCAACAATACAAATGAGCTGAAGGCTGCTATCAAAGCAACCTGGGCTTCCAGAACACCTCAGCAGTTCCACAGGCTGATTGCCTCCATGCCACACAAGGTGGATGCAGTAATACATGCAAAAGGATTAAAGCCCCAACCAAGTATTGAGTGCATAAATTAACATACTTTTCAGAAGCTCGACATTTCTGTATTATAAATTCTTTACTCTAATATTTTTAGATACTGGAGTTTTGATTTCCATGAGCTGTAAGCCATAATCATAAAAAAAGGCTTGAAATATTTCACTTTATATGTAATGAACCAAAATATATGAAAGTTCCATTAATACTATTAATCTAACATTGTCTTACTACAGGATTTTATATATATATATAATCTTGCACTAAGACAATGTTAGTCTAGTTACTAGTTCGGGAAAATGAGTTCCATTTGCGGTACTGATCTGTCGTTTTAGGGTAAAATGTCTTTTATATCTTTAGGGACATAACTGTAGAGGAACATCATTAAGTAGTTTAATTAGATCACATTTTTATCTCTGATTAATGGGTTCATAATATAGTAGATATATCATATCACAATACTCATGTACAGGCGTGTAATTCATTGTTATGTTTGTGTCATGCTGGAACAGGTTTAGGCCTCCGAGATCCAGTGTAGGGAAAACTTAATGCGACAGCATACAAACACATCCTAGAAAATTGTGTGCTTCCAACTTTGTTACAACAATTTGTGAAAGACATATGGCCTATGGGTGTGATGGTTAAGTGGTCATACTTTTGGCCATATAGTGCATATTAATGAATGATATTTAAAGCATCTGATCAAGTCAAAAAGTGCACAGATACCAAAACCAGTCATCATTGTACCAGCACTGTATATTGCTCTCATTCACTCTTTATTCTTTATAACTACTTTAATGGAAAAATAGATCCTGATCTAATAAGGAAGAGTAGTGTGTGACAGCACAATGGTACTGTCGACACCACACAGCTTAGGTTACTGTCTGTGTAGAGCTTTTGCATGTTGTCCTGTGGGTTTCTTCTGGGTTCTCCAGTTTCTTTCTACCTCCCATAACATGCTAATCGGAGGTTGGGGAACTTTAAATTTCCTCTTGTGTTCCTCTTGTGTACCCTGTGATGGGCTGTTGTCCCAACCAGGTTGTATCCCTTTCTCACATCCTTTAGTATTCTATGATCCACTGCAAGCCTGACCAGGATAAAGGAGTTAATGAAGATGAATGAATGAATGAATGAATGAACGAATTAATAAATGAAAATGTAGGCTTAAAGGTACAAATATAGTCCTTAAGATCTAATCACGTACCTTTTTTAAAATTTATTTTATTTATTTTGTATAAACTACGTCTTCTAGGTCCAAAGTACAAAAGATACACACAGCATTTATTTTTGAGAGTGTATGTTCTATATACGTGTTGCTCTTTTTGAGACTGAACATCTCTGATGGTGAGATTGTCATTGATCACATTCTTAGCGAGCCAGACAGTCATCATGCAGAAAATCAGATTACCTTATCGTGGAACGAAGGAAACAGGAGGATGCTCGCAACAACGTGCTGGAGTTTACCAAGGACCATCGTGCCTGCGATGTGAGAATGCGCTGGGAAATGAACACCGAGCAGAGGATGGTGTCGGCCACTATCGGGCGGCGTGTCCATGAGGCAATGGAACAGTACGAGATGAGCATCGATGAACGGAGAGAAAAGTATTTGTCCTGTTTCATTTACACATTGTGTAGGTTAAACTCATGGATTTGTGAAACGATGTGTCTTCTGATCATTTGTTTGACCCATCCATCTCGTTCTGTCACTGTTTGTACAGGTTGCGTAAAATGTTGGAATCTGAGGAGAGAGAATTGTTGCGAGAAATGGAGGCAAAGGAAGACACTGTGCTCGACAGGCAAGCCAGGATGCGCGAGAGAGCAAAGTACCTGCAGGAGAAAAGAGAGAGGGAGAGGCAGAAGGTGGTTGCTGAGAAGCTTGATCAACTCTTCAGGTAGTAACCGTATGCAAATACAGTATCCCGAATGAACAGATAATGTGTCCTCTAAACAGATTCAAATTAAAAAAAAAATGTTTAGAAAGCTTGAAAGGTTCACAGGACATCTGGTTGAGGATTTTACTTTTGTGTGAGTGCGAGAAAGAGGTCAGATATGAAGCTTGTGGGACAAACACAATGGATTAATGAACAATATCGTATCAGACTGTTCTATAAGAAATAACAAGAGCTAAAAACAGTCATGGTGCCATCATGAAATATATGAATTCTTTGACTTGTGCTTTCTAGATTGTAAGGTGAACACGCAATACTCTTATTGTTTAAGTGGTTAAAGTCATGAGCACAGTAGCTAGGTGACTGGAAAACACTGACAACTAGCATGCGGTATATAATGACTGAGGCTAATTTAGGAGGCAGGCACTTAGTTGTTAAGTCATTGTACAGATAATGTAAAGACACCGTGAATGTGGACTTGAGATGAAAACGTCAACATTTTCCTCAGATGCGATGGTAAATTGCTAAAAATAATCCTATAATTATACTTAGAATGTACTGCTAACCAAATTCATCATTGTGTCACTTGAGAATTCTTCTATGAACATGCAACTACCAGTTTGGGTTTCTGTTGCTGGTATTTCTACAAGAGTGGGCCTTTCAGATGGACTCTTCTAGAAAGACGGTGAACATATGACTACGAATTTAGACTTTTGATATGAATACTACAAGAGTGGGCTTTCCAGATGGAATCTTCTAGAAAGATTGTGAACATACAAGTACCTGTTTAGACTTCTGATGTTGGAAATACTACAAAAATGGTCCTTTAGATAGAAGGTTCTAGAAAGATGGTGAACATATGACTACCAGTTTAGACTTCTGATCTTGTGAATACAAGACTTGGCCTTTCAGACGGAATCTTCTAGAAAAATGGTCAACATCCGATTAGCAGTTTAGAGGTATGCTGTTGGGAATACTACAAGAGTGGGCCCTTCAGATGGAATCTTCTAAAAATAAATAAATAATGCTGAACATACAACAACCAGTTCAGATTTCTGATGATGGGAATACTACCAGAACGGGCTCTTCAGAAGGAATCTTCTAGAATAATGGTTGACATACAGTATGACTAGCAGTTTAGACTGAATATTACAAGACGGTGTGATAATTTGGGCATCTAGCACTTTTAGATGGCTGTGAGATTTCCTTACTTGTTCCTCTGTGCTCCTGGGTTTCAGAGAGCAGAGTGAGGAACTGCGGGTCATGTACATGCGTCGACAACTGGACGAGGTCTGCACGGAGCGTGCCGCACAGATCCAAACACAACGAGAACAGCGTCAACTGCAGCAGGAGGAAGAAATACTGTTTGCACAGCTGTGGGAAGGAGATCGTCTGGCTAAAGAGCAACGAGAGAACCTGCAGGCTCAGCGTCAGAGAGAGAATAACTTGCAGCAGCTGGCTGTCCTGCGCAGTCAGATGGAGGCTGCAGAGCAACAAAAGCTTCAGGCTAAACAGCTCAAAGAAGAAGAGGCCCAGTTACTGGTACACTGTTATGGGAAAACAATTAACTTTGGTGTAGTAACAGTGACTCCTTGTCACGTTGGGCCACATCACACCACCCTGCATTGATTATTTTCCTATAACAGCATGCCCCCAAGTGTTTTATTCCTTTCATGTTACATCTGAATGAAATATTAATAATGTATATGATTGAAATTGTCTGTATTTGGTGATTCTGTGCTAATAATGTGTCATTCTTCAGCGAGATCAGAGGGAGATGATGCGCCTGGAAGAACAACGGGAGGAAAAACGAAAGCTCCAGGATCAGGAGAGCTGGTGCAAACAGCTAGACACCTCACTGCGTCTGAAAATGAAGCGTCTGGCACGGGAACAGCAGGAGGATCTGGCGTTGGACATGAGCATCCTGGAGCTTACACTGCTTACACCGGTGAAGGACGAGAAAAAAGAAGAGACTCTGAGGAAGGTAAGACACTAGGAATGTCTGTCCACTGCACATTCAAAACAAGAACTGTACCAAATGGGAAGCAATATATGCTTGTGTTTCAAGATCTAGTGATGACTTCTGCATCATTATTTAGTAATGACATCATCACTTGTAATGTAGCATTGCCACCTCACAGCTCCATGGTACTCAGTTCGATCCTGAGAATGAGTTATTGTCTGTGTGGAGTTTCACATATTCTCCCTATATCTGCATGGGTTTTGTCTGGGTTCTCCAGTTCCCTCCCACCTTCAAAAAAAAATGCTAGTAGGCAGATTGCTGACTCTCTGTGATAGACAGGCATCAACTCCAGGGTGTCTCCCGGGGACAGACTCCAGATCCACTGTGACCCTGACCAGGATAAAACGGTTAATGAAGATGAATGAATGTTTTATGTTAATCCCTTCAACAGAGAGTTTCCCTATGAGACAGGGCTCTGAGTAGAACCTCTTTAGAAAGCAAGGAAACATTGTTCTCGTAAGGAAAACAAATCATGTGGACCACCAACATCCAGCCAATCAGAAGAAGTACTTTTCTGTCAATCAGAAAAATTGTTCATTCTGAAGCTCTGTCTCTTGCTCTAGTATTTAGTTATTCTAGATTAAGCATGTGTTCTGAGGATGTGTCTTTGAAAGGAGCTTTGAAAATGTAACATTACGTAGTGTCACCTCATTTGGTCAGAATTACCAACTGTATGGTTAAGTCTACATTAATCTGAGCAAAGAGTGTAGCCTGTTCCACCCTGTTTTAGGAGCTATCTTTTGATTTCTTTTGATTTCCTTCCAGCTTCCAGTGTGACTCATCATTTAAACAGATTCAGCACCTGTGCTGCTTCACTGTTAAAGCTTAAAATAGTATTTTAAAAATGGCGGCTGTGTTTGTGCATATAGTGTTACAGTACACATTGCATATGTGGTTTCCAGAAGCAACAGTAATCCTCGGTACTGGATCAGTGGAAAAAAGTACAGTTTCAGTATTCTGCTGCCAAAAGCGTCCTAAAATCATACAGGAGCCCAGACTGTAGCTTCAGGCTGAATAAGAACCAAAGCAGTTCCCAAATACAGTGTCAAAGCGTGAAGTTCTCATCTCAGTTAAGCTGCAACCAGATGTAACTGTTGTATTAGAAGTAAACAGGAATGATTTAAAACATGCCACGTTAATGAACAAAATTAACATAGTTCCCGTTGAATAGTTGGAACTGCGTGAGGAGCAGCGCAGGTATCGGCAGTACCTGGCAGAGCAGTTGGAGGAGCAGAGAAAGCACGAGGCAGAGACGGAGCAGCTGATTGAGGCTGAGCTGCAGCAGACGTGGAACCGCAGGGCGCAGCAAAACCGTCTTGTGAAAGAAGCCAAAGACCGGCTCATGAAAGATGTTATGGACACACGGCGCTTACAAATTCAGGAACAGTGTAAGGAACATACTAAATGCTTGACATGTATTTGAAACAGTGCCATGGGCCCAGTTTGCCCAGTATACCAAGGAATAGCACTACAGTAGGTACAGGCTATGTGGCCAGTTCACTACCTTGTATCCTAGGTGTAGATGTGTAAAATAAAAAATTGCAGCCAGGGACCTTTGTCATTATGTAAATCTGTACTTTATTCTGGAAAAGTACAGAACAAACACTTTCCAAGTTGAAGTTATTTATAGGTTAATTGTTTTTGCGTTATTGAGCTTTGGATTAAACCCATTAAATTCATGGGACCAATTAAACCAGCTAATATAAAACTATACAAAGTTAATAATACATATAATAACTTTATTAATGGTGGGTTGTGATTTCCTTCACTGTAAGTAAATCGTATGTAGCTAAATCAAATCAAATCAAATCAAAAATGTGGCATTGCTTATGTTTTTCCCCTCAAAGACCCCACTTTGAGATTGTTATAGACTGTGGCCTCATCATCATTCAGCAATTCTTCTTCTTCTAAAAAAATGTATTAATGGCACGAGGAAGTGTGGGTTTACATAGGATGTAATATAGGATGTGTGTGATTGTTCAGGTACGGATTTATAAATTTGTGAAATCTCTGCATGAAAAATTATAATCAGTAAACAATTCAACTGAGACACAAAGTATAAATGGAATGAGTAAAGATTCATTTGAAATGACAAGCATAAACATGAAAGTCAGGTGCTTTCATTCTTTATTTTCTGTTATTCTTTCAGTGGAGAGGAATGCTCAGAAACAGGCTGAACTGGCTAAGGAGAGAGACGAGCTGAATAGAACCATCCAGGAGAACAAGCTGCTGGACGAACAGGAAAAAACACGGTGGGAACTAAAACTATCACCTCTTGCTGATTTTTTCCCCCTTTCTCTCTCTGATGTTCTCTGCTCCTCTTATTACAGAAAGAATTCAGTGAAAAAATCAAATGCACACAATGGGCCTCAATCAACAGTGTTTTAGTATAGTTGTGCGTAACTGTTTTCATTGGCCACACCAAATGAAAAATTCCCATCAGATTTACAAAAGTTTGGGTAACATGGATTTTTCCCCCTTACTCATGCACTCATGATTGCACTATACTCACAAATTTCTTTATACTCCAAATACTCTGTTACCAAGTGTGTTCTAAATCTAGTAACGCAGCTCATCCACCGCAGTGCGTCGGCTACCACAGCCCACACAAACCCTTCCTCTATTTATAGGGTGCCATTTCTTTTGTCCTAATTGAATACACTCTTATTATTATTTGCCTTATTTGCCTTAGTATATTGATTTTCAAGTCGTTAACATGAAACGACTGATTTACACAAAGTTTTCATGATATTTGTGATATTTTGCGATTTAAACGTGACAGCATTATTAGTACATTTCCGCAGGAGCTCGTGTAGGATACAAACATTTTTTCCCCAAACTAACTGGATTTTCATGAAGATAACATTTCAACTGTAAATGTTCTTTTGATTGTTTTATGAAAATTGATTTGTATGCAGGTTGATAAATGAGGGCCGGTGTTCCTCTCACTCCTAATGTATTTGATCAGGCAGGACGTGTTTTGTGTCTGATGTTTTTTTTTTTTAGCATTAACTGGAGCAATTAGGCTAATGTAGCTAACAAGTAATACAAGTCTATCTCGCTCAGAAACCTTTCTGTAAATACAGGTCCAAGTTTTTATATACTTGCTTCAAATAATATTGTTAAATATACACATGGCCAAAACAGCTGAGCAGCACACTCATACTGTATGTGGTTCTTCCCAAATCTGGTCCCACAAAGTTGTATAGAATGTCTTTGTATGTTGTATTATTACAATTTTCCTTCACTGGCACTAAGGGGCCCAAACATGCTCCAGCATGACAATGCTCCTGTTCACAAAGCCAGGTCAATGAAGTCATGGTTTCCAAAAGCTAGTGTGGTAGAAATCATGTGTCCTGCACAGAGTACTGACCTCAACCCCTCGGAACACCTTTGGGATGAACTGGAACACAGACTGAACCTCACGCCCCCTCACCCACGTTCACTAATGCTCTTGTGGCTGAATGAGCACAAATCCCCACAACCACACTCCAAAATCTAGTGGACAGCCTTCCCAGATAAGTGGTGATTATTATAATAGCAAAGGGGAATATATCTGGAATGGGATGTTCAAAAAGCACATGGGTGTGATGGTCAAGTTTCCAAAAAACATTGGCTATGTAGTCTATTTCCTCTCATTTTTAAATCAGTTATTTTCTATTGGAGGAGCAAGCCCCAGTTCAAAGTGGGACTAAAGTATAATACTATTTTCTTTACTTTCACATTTTCAGTAAAACGCTGCTTACTTTAGAAAGCAGAATTCATACTAAACTGTACAAGAAAACAAAATAAAAACCCAACTCTACATGGTGACGTTTTGTTCACGATAGCAAGTCTCACTCTGTCTTAAACCACATCAGCAAGTCTCATCACTGAGAAACTAGATGTGGTGTGATGTGGCAGATTGTCAGGACCATGTTACCCATCATCCCCTGCACATCACGAGATCATGCACACCCGAGTCATGTAAAAATTCCTAATGAGAACTGGTATTTAAGTTCTGTCTTAGCTAGCACTCTTTGTCTTGTGTTTGTCGTGTTAGCGTTGCGTTCTTGTGGTTCCATGCTTGCCTCGTTCTTGAGTTTAGTGTTTGTGTTGCATCGATCAAACCATCTGCACTTGCTATATAATATAAATCCGACTCCAATCCCTGATACAGATTTTTACAGAAAAGATTTTGGGTGCCATAGACTTATATTACCGTTAGTGACATTAGTCTCGTAGCTCCAGTGCAAAACAAAACAAAACAAAAGCAAACATTATGGCTGATCAACTGTTTTTGGAATAAGTGGAAAATTGTGTAATATTAATAGCATGTTATTTTGTACTACAGTCTCAGGGAGGCGGGTCAGGAATATCAAGCTTGTCTGTTGGCTCAGATTTTGCACAAGCAGAGGTTGTGTGATGTCGAGCAGGCCGAGAAAGATCAAGAGGTCCAAAGGAGTCGAATGTTCCAGGAGCAGTACAATCACAAGGTGCAGGAAATCCTGTCCAGACCGACATCTCACACCACAGCAGTTCATCCTTTTAGAAGAAGAAGGGATCGACCAACCACTGACTAAACCTGCTCAAATCAATAGCCATAAGCTGTGATTAGCTCTAACAATGAAAACTATAGGTTTTTATAGTTTTATAAGCTGATATACAGTATCTTTGACTTGTGATTTAAGATTTGCAAAACAAAATAAAAATAAAAAGTTATAAAAAGCACCCTCTCGGGTGCAATTTTTGGTCCTGATTAAACCAAGTTTACTTATGAATAGCACTGTAGTTTGTCTTTGCAACTATATTGTCAAAACGTGTCTCACTTGACTGACGAGTTAAGGGGTTAAATAATCTCGAATAATTTCTCAGTGCAAATTTTTTTTTTTTAGCACTTATGCATTATTGAGCCACTTTTCATGATGTCATGCCAAACACCAGGCTTGAATTTGCATTAATGCATTCATACCTAAATTTAAAAAAACAACCCTAGTTCATCCTTCAGCTTATTTTTATGCTGGAAATCATTTAAGCCTTAAAGACAAACCACAGGATTGCAGTATGACTGGACAGTAAGATTTTATCCAATTACATGCTTGCTCAAATAATTACTGTACACGTAACACCTTTTTATATGTTTGGGTTAGGTTAAACTATTCCATGACAAAGCATGCTAAAGAGCTCAACACCCCATACCTGTTGAAGGAGTGGTCTGGGAGTGGACCAGTTTTGTCTGTTGTCATTACTGTCTTCTGTCTTTTCGCCACTCGGGCATGTGCAGGCTTTAACTCGTACCTGTGTGTGATAGTTAGTTCACTCGCAGCTTAAAGTTCACAACATTCCGGGCTGTGATTTGTATTAGGCTTTTAAATATGTGAAGACTGAAACGGTTAGAAATACTTTTCAGAACGTTTGTGGATACTGTTACAATCTTTAAAAAGGTGAAGACAGGATGACGACTGACCAGGAGCTCTACGTCAAGGTAAATCTACATGTGGACTTTGTTCTATTTGATTAGTGTGTTATAATATGTGACAGCCTGGCCTGGGAAAAGCATTCACGTGGTCACATTTTGACATAGTGCTGAAAATTACAGGCTTTCCTGAACTATGTTTCTCTTTGGCACTCTTGAATCTCAAACACACACATTTTAGTTCTGGAAAAGTAAAGTTCTGGTTTGCTTGTTTAAAAAAAAAAAAATCCAAACTTTGAATATTCTGTGGAGCAGCATTAAATGAATTATTAGAAATTTAAGTACAAGTATGACAAGTATATATTAAGTGTAGCGCAACAATCCAGCAGACAGTGACAGGCTAAGGATGGCATTAGACAGAGGTTGAACCAAGAGGTTAGAGAAATCCATAGCTCACATAGGAGAAGCTGTTCACAGGACAACCGTAAAAACCAAACACTGCAAAACAGGGCCAAAATTTCCAACTTTGGCACTAAGCTGCATACAAGCTGAGCTCTAGCCGCAGTGAAGCATGTTGGTGGTAGCACCATGTTTGGTCTCTTGGTTGCTTCTCTGACTAAACTCCCTTTCAGATCCAGATTGTGACACTACACAATGTGGAAATACTCAAAGTGGATGAGTACTAGTGCAAGGCACGGTGTATTTGGCCAAACCATTCACTGAAACATTTGATGACTATAACTTCTCCCAGTGAAGATGAATGGCAATGTATTGGCTATATATTAATTGAATTAATTTGTTGCAAAGTTTAAAAATTGCTGATATGAAAAATGCAAAGAGTAAATGCATACACATGTATGTATGTATGTATGTAATGAATTAACAGGTAAACCTATGAGGAAAATGTTATTACAGATAAAGTAGTAACATCTACTTTGAATGTATGAATATTATCTTGTGCATCAGTGTTCCTTGTTCTTATATCTATCCTGATATTAAGTAAGAAATAATAATAATAAAAAAAAACATTTTATGACGTTTTGGTAAAATAAGTATTTAGGGAAACTGAATGATGGTAATCCTGCAGTTGTAATGTAATGTAACATGCAACTGTAAGTAGTGTGTAGAATTAGAGAAAGGATGTTTATGCGTTTTTTGGTTGTATTGGGTTGACTTTTTGGGCTGGATTTGCTTGGTCATTCAGCTGGTTTTGTCACGCGAACCTGACAACGGTGCTGGCATTAACAGTTATCTCTATCAGAGAAAGAACATATTGCAAAATGAATGAAATAGCTTAATAATGACACTATGTATCAGAGTATGAGCACCAAAAGAAATATTCATGAATTTTGTACTTGTTAAAATTTGATTAGTAAACTGATTTGGTAAAAAATGCAAGTGAAATAAAAATGATTTAATTTTTTTTTTTTTAAATCTATAAAACAGTTATTCTATATGAATAAATTGAGCATTGATATGACACAACATATTACATGTTTTTTTTTTTTTTTTTTTTTTTGCTGATAACAATTCTGACTGGATTCTAAGCTCTGTTTATGTCAACTTAAAACAAATGCAAACATTCTTTACTACTAATATATTAAAATACTGAGCCATACTGGTGAAATCCTAATGAAAATAATTTGTGGCCATGACTTACTATCCTAATGCTTGGCCACAACTTGGTGAGGCGTGGGAATGAGATAATTAAATGCAGCCACATTCTAATAAGTTAACTGCATTTAACAATGGATAATAATTAATTAATAAACAAAAGCAGCTGATCATGTTTTAATTAATATGGCACTAGAAAGGTTTATGTGCACGTTTTATTAGTAACATATTTTTCTTAGAACATAATGGTCGTCATTGCAAAACATCTCAGTTTGATCATTTACAACTAGATAAAATAAAACAGACCATGTATTACTAACGGTACTATATTACTATTTAATTTGAAATCAGTTCATTGTTACAGAAATCAGTACATTGTTCATTATAGTCTATGTTTTCATCGATTGAAAGTTAAGTTTCCATATGGTTTTAATATAAATTCATATTATGCACCTTGTGCTGATGTCATGATGTTCGTGTTATCCTGATTGGTTGGAAATGGGGCACTGCAGCGCGTTGATTGGTCAGCAGGAGGCGCAAGAGAATCGGCCAGGTAGACTCTCAGCCCTATGGAGTCTATGGATACATGAAAGGAACACACCTACATTAGTTCTGTTGTATTTTATTAACCGGTTTCTCTTGGTAATGCTTGTCTAAAATGCTGAGTTTGTTCCTCGCAGTGTAGATAGAAAAGTTCAGGAGGAAAAGAAAAACCACAGACTAAGTGTAATAAATGGGAAGAGCCACCTGCTGGGAACAGTGGAGTGTCAGCCAGAGACTCTCACATTAGCGCCGTTCTGAATCTCTGTCTATCTCTCTATCTGTCTCTCTATCTGTCTCTGTCTCTGGGTTCAAAAGTACCAACTCGGGAGTTTTAGGAGAGCCAGGACGTGTGGGACCGGGAATAGTGACGGGACATGTCTCACATGGATTATACACCTTAATGGAAACATTACCATTTCCGACGCGAAGGATAAATAAAGACCCCGCACTGTGCTAATGTTGTAACAGAAACGGAAACATGTCCGTGAACGAGCTCTTCACCAGGGTGAGTGTTGTGTCCGGTTCAGGTCCCGGTTTATTTTATAGAAATGTCTGTTTTTTGGGAACTTTCGACCCACTCGTAAAGAAATTCCGACGACATTTGTTAGAGCTAGCGATTTTAGCAGTCAAAGACACTTTCCGTGATACAGTTTTTGGTTTTATTTTATTTATTTTTTTTTAAAGAGAGAAAGTGTAGGTTTTTTATATTTATTAGGGCGCTATGCAAGGGCAGTGTAATTTATTTACATGTTTTTATTTACACCATCATTTTAAAAAACCGGTTCTCCACAAACACTTCCGTAAAATCCCGTTTGTGTTTATGAGCTTCAACTTCCGTTTCCAGCAGGGACGCTATGGACAGGTGCACAGGTAGGGGAGGATGTAGCTCTCTACCCAGTTTCGGTGTGACACACACACACACACACACACACACACTCTCTCTCTCTCTCACTCACTCACTCACTCTCAGAGAGACACACACAGTCTCTCTCTCTCTCTCTCTTTCTTTCTTTCTTTCTCTCACTCACTCACACAGAGAGACATAGAGTCTGATGTTACTGTTTCAGCTTCAACCCCTGATGGTGATGGTGACATAGAGTCTCTCTCTTTTTCTTGCTGTCTCCCCCTCTCTCCTTTCTTTCTCTTTCTGTCTCTTTTCTTTCTTTCTTTCTTTCTTTCTTTCTTTCTTTCTTTCTTTCTTTCTTTCTTTCTTTCTTTCTTTCTGTCCCTCACTCACTCACACACAGAGAGAGACAGTCTCTCTTTCTTTCTGTCTCTCCCCCTTTCTTTCTTTCTCTGTCTCTCTCTCTCTCTTTCTGTCTCTCACTCACTCACACAGAGAGACACACACACTCTTTCTTTCTTTCTCTCTCTCTCCCTCTCCCTCTCGCTCTCTCTCTCTCACTCACACACACACAGTCATGGTGCAGTAAAGGCGAACGGACAAACATATGTTCTAACCTGATGGTCACAAGTATCTTCCAGTTGAATCACAGGTTTTGCTGTATTAACATAATCCTATTATTCATGTTAAAGCATTTCTTTATTGTTCTTTTGTCCCGCAAGCTTCATATCTGGTCGTCCTCTCCAGCTTGCATGGGACTTTTTAAAATTAATTAATTATTTTTTAAACATGTATTTATTTGATTTAGTCCATAGGTAAAATTGTGTTCCACCTCTTTTTCTCATGCGGACGTAGGACATAAAGAGTACACGAACAGTCATTTCAGTATTCGAATGTGGTTATAAGGTGTGGCATGAAATATGCACTCAAAGCAATAAGTTTGGATTCGTTTCTAATGACTTTTATCACACAATTAAACACATGATTAAACCTCGTTCCTAGTCACATGATAAGTTAATAATCTCTTCTTCTGCTGCTTCTTCTGCTTATCCACTGCTTAATGCTGACTAATCAGTTTCCACATGAATCTGCTGTAGGCTAATCCTCACCGAAGGTAAAGAGACGAATCCGAAACCCGGTCTGGGCATTCGGCGTTGTACCCCCAAAGATTTTTTTCTTTAGCCCCAAATATTTATCCACTTGGAGCGGTTTGTCACTACATTAATGAACGTCAGTAAAAGAAGTAATTTTATATCTTCAGTGAACAGAGGCGAGATCAATCAGACCGGGTTTACAGGAAAATACGTGGAAATTCTTGTGTCTTATTGGCTGCCAGTTTCTCAATTCTGCCACACGCTAGCTCACATAGTCAGGGTGAGGAAAAATTGATATACACTGTTTTTTAAAATATATTTTAAATCAGTAAAGGGGTTGAAACTGAAACAGTAACATCGTCTGATGCTGAGCAGGAAACAAGGCGTGTAAATGTCTATATGATTTCCAGTTTACGTGAAAGTGATCTGAGCAGAGCAGAAGGAAAGATAACGTACTTTGCATGGCACTGTAGCAGCTAAACCCATAGCTTAGCTGTGCCTCCCCTTGGCTAGCGACACCAAACTAGCTTAGTTAGAACAGTTTCATATTTTATCGGTCTGGTAGTCCTACAAACAGTGACAACACCCGAGGCAAGTGTCATGATAAATCCGACTGTTTCTGATCATGTCATATGTTGACAGCTAAGTTACCGCAGTTTCCTTAAAAAAAACTTAGGGTACTATCTGAACTGGAAAAAATGCATGGAGTCTGTTTAGAAGTACATTTTTAACGTTTTTTTGATGGAGAAGAGTCTGAGCACAGCCCTGTATGATTAATAGTCCAGCTATTGCCCTGTCTCTGACAGTCCTGGGATTTAAGCTCCCCACCTTCTGGTCACTATGATGGAAGATTAAAGGAACAGAAAAATCTGATCTGAAAATTTCTACCTTACTTTAATAACGTATCCGATAAGCCCAGTTTGGTGTCTGAGGTTTGCTTCTTTAGATTCGTACTGCAGCTACGATGCTGATGTGGCTAATGAGTAACGGAAACTTGTAGCTACCAGTTTAACAGTGTGACAAACAAGGGTGGAAATGAACTGCCTTTCTACATGATTGCACCTGTTATACACCAGGGTTTAGCGATATTACGATATCATTTCGAAATGGACGCAGAATCAAGCAAACTCTGCAATATTCAGAGGCGATTGTAATTTTTCAAAAATTAGCACAGATTTTCAGCGGATTCAGGACAAGACGCATCATGTGACGCCATCACACCATGCATTCAGCCAAAGCCCTCTTCGGTTCACGCGTTCGAACATGAATACAGCTAAAAGGTCTCATTTACCAACAAACATCACTGTGAAAGAGCGTGCAAAACAATTTTGTGCAGTTGCAATTTCACCAATTCAAGTAGTTTTACATTAGAAAAGGCACAAATAAAGTCTGTGAAATGCATCGCAAATTCTGGGGGGGGGGGACGCTGCAAAATGCTTTTTTTGGCCCGAGCGATCACAAAAAATTCCTCGAGATCCTGTACGGACCGTTTATAAGATTTTGTGTGTATCTTTCATGCAGCTTTTTTTGTAACGCTGACCGACTCTAATACAGCTGATTGGATGTTGACATCTAATTTTTGAAAGTGTATTGTGAAGCATATTGTGTGTTCGGGACATATTATTTATCGTGATTTATATTTATACGTCTGTGTCTTTACCACACAGTGTAAAATGAGTGTTTTTGATTAGTGGATCTCTATAAAGACCCTTCTGACAAGTCTGAAAGAAAAACCTGAAACCCCATCCTGTTTCAGGTTTTTATTGGCTTTAGATCAAATCTGGCTTTGTTGGGGAGAGAGGGGGGAAAAAAGCAAACTCCCACTTGAGCAGTTAAAAAAGACCCCGATGCACAACCTGGGGCAGATAAACAAGTCATGTAGGTCCGAGGGGAGTGAAGAGCAGAGCAAGGGGTGTGTGTGTGTGGGTGTGTGTGTGTGTGTGCTTCCCCCTCCCCCACTGCGGCTGCAGTTACAGTACCACGCTCACCTCAGTTCCCGCCATTCAGGCCACCAGTCACTAAGCCAGGAATGCTGCACTCGATTAATGTTGCACTTTCAATCAGCACCGAGTTAAACCCGTCCTCACACTGGAGAAAATGCTTCAGCAGTGACCTGGCTCTTCGGGAAAATCCAGAGGCAAACACAGTGGGCGACTTCTGATATACTACGGTGCTGAGGTTCTTCAACACGAAACTACAATCGAGACAAAAACACAAAGAAAAACATGGAAATATTTCCAGTGATCAGTTTTTTTGCGGAAATAATTGAAAGTGTGAATGAGTGTACTTTACAGATGTCAGTGGAGCACCATGGGAAATAAGATTAAAGCGCTTGAAGCTGAGCGATTGTGTCAGAACTGCTAAATGCCTTTGTTATGGTTTACAGGGTGCACAATATGTAAGTAATAAACACTTTGGGCCAGGCTGGTATACTGAAGGAAATCGCCGTGTAGTGGTTTTAGTCTTACCACCTCAGAGATTATCTCCTTTTGTACCACAGCAGATTGGCACTGATTACATTTTAAAACTTTTTTTTTTTTAAAGATTGACACGTCCTACTTTTTTATCCATTTATAGTTCCAATTAATGTTGAAAGATGTTTGATCTTGTTCATCAGCTTTAACATTAAAATCACTGAAAGGTGAAGTGAATAACATTGATTCTCTCGTTACAAAGGGGTCAAGGGGTGGGAAATATTAGGCATCAAGTGAACAGTCAGTTCTCAACGTTGATGTGTTGGAAGCAGGAAAAATGTGCAAGCGTAAGGATCTGAGCAACTCTGACAAAGGCCCAGTTGTGATGGCTAGACGACTGGGTCGGAGCACCTCTAAAATAGGAGATCTTTTGGGGTTTTCCCGGTATGCAGTGGTTAGCACCTACCAAAACCGGCGCTAGGGTCATGGCTCGCTGATGCACGTGTGGAGCGAAGGCTAGCCCGTCTGGTCCGATCCCGCAGAAGAGCTACTGTAGTACGAATTGCTGAAAAGTTCATGCTGGCTATAACTGAAAGGTGTCCGAACACACACTGCATCCCCTCACCAGTCTCTCATCAAATTAATCAGACGCGAAAGCACAAAGTCATCTGTCCTGTAAACTATCTCGTCACAGCAAATCTAAAGGCACGTTAATATAAACACGCCGGATATATTGACCGAGCGGCTGTTCTCGAAAATGAATCACCCTCTGACCAATCAGATTCGAGAATTCAATACTACTTCAGCATAAATCATAAATATTACATCACAATAATTGAGAACGTTTTTCTTGCAGTTACAAGAAACACAATGCCAGCAAAAGTATAGATCCATGCTATTTATATTTAAGAAGAAATGTGAGGAAGTAAATGCACCAAAATCATCCAGTCCAGTTTTGGGTGTCATCCAGAAGTATCCGCAGCTGTCGAACTGTTTCTGTGTACTGCAATGTATAACGTGACAAATGGGGTTTTTCTTACTTTCTTTCAAGTATGCAGCGAAGACATTGCTATTGATTTCACTGAGAGCGATGTTTTGCTGATGTATAAAAATAATGATTTTTTTTTTCCTCTCTCTCTCTCACCAAACACTAAACCTAGCTAGGAACTGAATTTGTGAGTGAGACAATTAGGAACACATAGGACAACCCATGTTATAGTATTATTCCAATGTGTTTAAAAAATCATTAGGTTTTTGGGCTCCTAAGTGGCTCAACAGTTTGCCTTATTGTCTGGAGATTGTGAGGTAACATCCCGACAATGCCACAGCCATCTGTGGTCGGGAGCCAAGGAAACAAAATTGCCTATGCTGTCTTGGTGGGAGGGATGGCGTTACTCTGGCATTACTCACCAGCACAACTTAGTTATCGGTGTCGGAGAAATCCACTATCGGTCGACCTCAGGGAAGAACTTAAATGTTAAGCACTGACCAAACTTTTTTATTGTCACGTAAGATTAATGGTTGGATGTTGTGTAAAAAAGAGTACCATGTACATTGCATTTACATTTGATCTCACAACCTTCCAATCAGAAGTCCAATGTCTTAACCACCGAGCTACCAACACCACCGCACGTTTATCTTATAGGGTCGGATGATGAGACCGAGCAACAACGTTCTCTTTCATTACATGTCATGTTTGTATGTCCCAGTACTTGCACACCCTTTTTGCTGTACACTCAAAAGTATGTACTTTTCCTCTTCACAGAAAAAAAATACATACTTCTAGAGCATAGTATAAGTAGGCGAATTAGGACGCAGCAAGTGACTAGAAGTTATAGAATCCATTAGAAAGGATGAAAGGTCACGTGAGGTCAGAGTACATTCAATAGAGTGGTATAGGTGTGAATTAGTGCACCAGCCGCACTAATTTTGTGTAAGGTCGTTCGTTATCGCGATAACGAGTTTTAATAGCCAGTTATTCCTGGACAACGGAGGCAGCGACGATTGCAGATGGGGAGAAGCTGCTCTTCTCCTAGCACACACACCCTGTCTCTTTGAACATGACGTTATTGCGGTTCACACAGTGCTGGGTGTGGCTAGACGAGCATTTAGTGTCTGTCACGTTCCCAACCAGTAGCACGGAACTCTCCTTCTCCTTGTCTGTCATTCCAGGCTTTATTAGAAATGACAACATGACCATAATAAGCTACAAAGTCAACTGCTTTTGTGTGCTAGTGATGTTGAAGTTCAGGAAGTACGCCTAATGAGGAGCATTTTCATTATTATTTTCTCATTGTAATATTCTCAGCTGGTATCTAAACACAGTGACATGGACAGTAAAACCCCAGGAAAGACCAGTAGAGCAGGTTTGTCCTCTGCGTGCAATCAGCTGCTTTTCTTCCACCACAGCAACTTTTATCACTGACCTTTATTTATACTACATGTCGCAATGTTTTGTTGAGAATTCCCAACAGCTTTTTTGTTGTACAAAGAAAGAGTTATTTAAAGCTTGATTGTGGCATGGAAGAGAAACTCCTCTAAAACATGATGTCCCCGATAAAAGTAATAGTTAGTAACAGTTGTAGTAATAGCTAGGGCTGGGTATTGCGACCAATTTGCTGATTCGATTTTTATTTATATGGCTTCGAATCGATTTCGATTCAATATCAATTACTTCTCATGATTTCATTTAAAATGTTAGTTTTGCAGACATAGAATCCATGTTTCAATATAAATGCTGGTAACTGAAACCCTCCTACTTGGCTATATTACTGAAATGCAGATTTAAATTAACAACGGGGCCCACACAATTATGTTTAACTACTTTTTACTTTTTACTTTGAGTAACAAACATTGTAACAAGAAACCATAAATATGTGCATACAATGCACACAAGGTAAGCACAAACTGCACACTGTTTAAAAAATATATAAAAACATTGTAAACGTGCAACAGTGAAATTCAGCAGCAACTTGAAACGTGGTTAAGAAATAAATCCATTTTCAAAATTCAAAACATGAAAGATGGCGACATATTCAGGACGAGAGGCGAAGTACAGATAATATTCACTTCCTCTTGAGTAAAGCACGCGCATTAAGAATCGCTTCGTTAAATTGAAGATCGATTAAAATCTGAGAATCTTTTTTTTTTTTTTTTTTGCCCAGCCCTAGTAATAGCTTTAATAGCTACTCGTAGACATTCACAGTCAGAGCCGTCGGGTTCAAATCGAGCTCGGATACATCACCTGAAAATAGTACAGCCAAAGATTCGCCTTTAGAGTTCTGGGAAATAACCACCTTTGAGAAAGATTGCTTGCAATAATCAGCTTCAAAGACACACAAGGCCTCATAATCTCGATCCAGAGACCTGCATGAGCAGTACTCGAATTAGGGCTAGGGACATTGTATTTAGAGGAAGTCCTCAGATGAATACGCATGATGAAAGATGCAGCAAAGTCCACATGAAATGTAGAAATTTCAAAATCTTGTGTCCTACAGCTTTAATATTAGTTCTATCTAGGGATGATATTAATTGAGCTGAAACTGTATGATGATTTAGTGTTTAATATTACCTAGGCTATCTTCCTGTAAAGTTCATCCTGGGTCAGGAGCCAGTTTAACAACTGTCTAAAAATATCCAAAAGCTTACTATGTAGGTAAGTTTGAGTTTCCTCATTACAATGAATGTCATGCATTGATCAAGGTAACGGAGAGCCACATGCCGTAGCGAGATGAACATCGGATACTGGCTGTCGAAAAGTCATCGATGCTCCTTTTTGCGACAGTTTGCGAGAAATATTTTTATGAATTTCACTGTAAACGTATACATGTAAAAGAGAAACATGTTTCCGTTCAGGAAAATCTGTCGATTTTAGAACCGCTTATAGTAGTAGCACTATGTGAAGGGTTTTCCCAGGCTGCCACACACAGAGCAAGGGGACGTGTGGGATCGGAGCACATGTCTCGGGTTTACGCTTCACTTGTGTGTACACTTCAGAAACACAGCTGCTGTGATTTGCCTTAAGTAGCATAATTAAGTAGTAGTGTCTGTTCTTATTAGGAAACTTTTAATACAATAGCTGCACAGTAAAATAGGAAGTATAGAAAGGTCTGTTGAAATGTAGTTTGAGGTTCTTTATCATATTCCGACTCTGATGGCATTTAATCAATTCGGTGTTTATTAGTCATGCTGTCGCGGTTCAGCCAAGCTCACTTTTAAAGTCCCCGTGAAGTGCCTCAAAACGCACAGCGTTATCCGACGTGTTGACGTCATTTCCACTGAAACAGGAAGTCAGGACGTGGCATATCGAATGACTCCTCCTTTAAAAGCTTTTAGGCAAGGTGATTTATTTATTTATTTATTTATTTATTTATTTATTTATTTATTTTTATAATGTTCCGGGTGGAACACTTCAGATTCAAGAGAGAATTTGATTGGACGGAAAATCTGATCAGAAGCTGAAGTGCAGAATGATGTCAAAATTGTTGAGACTGTAAGTTTTGAATGCATGTGCGTCTAAACACACATTTTGTAATTGTTTTGGCGCACACTAGCTTCTAGATAACTTTATGGCTAACGTGTTCATATTGTAAGCCACAAAACTTTGATTTTGATTTCATAGGGACTTTAAAACCAGATTGTTCTTGTATCAATATATGTTATATTGTACAACAGTTAGTTCCGGTCCACTATTTTGATTGGACACGCGACGTTCCAAGAGTGCTGATATTTAATATAGCAGCATTGGGACATTTCTCTGTCTGTATCACTTTACTTGTCTTTGTTCACTCATAACATTGATGCAAATCTAGCAATAGTTTGTTACTTTGAAACCCTTAAATTGGCAGTGGTAGCTCAGTGGTTTAGTGGTTATGAGCAGAAGGTCATGAGTTCAAATCCCAGCACCACCAAGCTGCCACTGTTGGGCCCTTGAACAAGACCCTTAACCATCAACTGCTCAGTTGTATAAATGAGATATGTAAGTCGCTCTGGATAAGGGCGTCTGCCAAATACCATAAATGTGAATGTAAAATTACACTGAAATTTACTACGAGCTGTCAGTCAGGCTGTACGTTTGCATGGCAACACACAACACTCTATCCAGCTGTGGCTTCTTTGGGAGCTACTTGACCTAGCAAATATAAACACACATTTCACCATTATAGTATCTGAAGTGTTACTTGATCTAGGAATTTCTGATCATCTGCATTGTTGTATAAAAGCTATTGATTAAATATTAATATTCAGCTCCGTGGTAGTGTGTGAAGGTGGAGCGTTGGAGCTATCAGTAAAATATTATAATTTTGTGTTAGATGGAAATGTTTGCTGAGAAATGGGTAGTTATTTGTTGAGCTGATTTAGTGATGTCATCAGCAGATTTAGGTCTGGTTGAACAGCTCTGGTTGAAGATAGTCTGATGACACAAGCTGTTCGGGACGTTCATTAAGCTTGACCCTTAATGCACCCCGCTGCTTTTTTTATGCTAATTGTGTGTGTGCCACCCCACCACAAAGTGATTTTACTTATGTCAGCTTTTTCCAAAGTCAGACCAAGGGCATCCTGTGTCTTAGCTGCATGCATATCAGCTGTGAATAGGAGCAGAAAGACGTGAGACCTTCAGCGATCTGTAATAAGACCGTTATTTTTCCAGTTTGTTTAAAGCCCTTTTAAGACTTCAGCTGTGGGATTCGGCATGGTTAGATATTTTGATGCTATTGTTCAGTTAATTGGTAGTGAGACAGCCATTTATTCCGTGTATGAAATATCAACTGAATGTAGGACGAGACCGCAGTTCATGCTGTAGCTTATGAAGCAGGCTATGTTTTTGTTTTTTGAGTAAAGCTACAGAATTAATTGTATAGCCTATTACTCAAAATCCAAGGTGTAAAACCATGTAAAGCTGAAATAAACCCTGCTGGAAAAAAAGATAATAAAAACCCTCATAGAATTTGTAATGGTTTTAATGGTTATAATGAGAATTGTATTGGTTTGAACTGCAATGTGGGTGTCTACTGTTAATTTGTTGCGTTCTACTGGTGGCATGTTATGTCTAGTGGATACCATTTATCCTCAGTTGACCGCATAAGTTTTTAAGTGCATTTTGGAGATCCGTCCAGTGTATTTTTAGTTGTTTTTTTTTGTAATTATTATTATTTTTTAATTAATGCGATATATAATGAGTGTTTATTGGTCACATATACATTACAGCACAGTGAAATTCTTGTTTCTACTCATATCCCAGCATATTAGGAAGCTGGTGTCAGAGTGCAGGGTCAGCCATTATACAGCGCATATGGAGCAGAAAGGGTTAAGGGCCTTGCTCAAGGGCCCAACAGTGGCAGCTTGGCAGTGCTGGGGCTTGAACCCCCGACCTTCCGATCAGTCAACCAGAGCCATAACCGTCAAGCCACCTCTGCCCCTTACTATAATTTTGCATAAAAAATAAGTGGATGGAAACACAGTTAGTGGAAATTGTTAGATCATTCACTTGTCTTGTAGTAAAACACATGGGGCTGTGTGAAAACTCCAGCTCCTTTATCTGTAGTTGGTTGAAATGACAATACATCAAACGCTGGCTCTTTCTCAGTATGTTTTTATGCGATCATGGACAATTGTACTGGTATATCATGGATGACACGATATGGCACAGCCCTACCAGGCATCCCATCCAGCGTATATTCCCGCCTCACATTTCTGTGATCTGGCTAAAGCAGGTAGTGAAATTTAGTGAGTGAGAGTGGAAGGAGTCTCCAGTGTCAGTTTTCTGACATGGGGAACGCAGCCAGACAAAGAGACTATAGTGTAACTGATAGCAGGAACTAACCCCAGAACAGATAAAATACAACATTTTGTTCTGTAGTAAATTGTTCGTGGTGTCAAACTGCTGAAGTATAAGAGGAATAAACCACTTCAGGATGTGCTTTTATGTGAAAATCATCAATGATGTACAACTCCATCATTGGCTTGGGCTTTGACTGAATGCGTGTTGTGATGACGTCTCGGCCCAAATCTGCAGAAAATCTGTGGTAATTTAGAAAAATTGCAAGCTCCTCTGAATATTACAGAGTTTGCGTTCAGTTCTGCGACCGCAAAATCTCTAATTCCTGGAGGAAATGATTAGAGCATTCAAAAATGAAAAGCAATAATGAAATGTCGAATAAATTGATAGAATAGTCAGTCTGGGCTGAAGCAGTGATATATGGCTCCTTGTGTAATATCTGTTGGAGAGTTACTCTACTGATAAGCATGCATTGCAACACAGTTACTGACTGTAAAAGAAAGTTCAGCGGTGGTGTTCGATAGCCGTGCGAATAGTATGAGGTCAAAAGTATATCATCAGGGACACAGTGTACATGCCAGGTCATATGATTCACTTCAACCAGACATGAACGAATACAAAATATTTATTTTAGTATACATGTTATTGAGCTTAGTAGTTAGCGTGTTTGCTTCGCACCTCCGGGGTTGGGGGTTCGAATCCCGCCTCCACCCTGTGTGGACAGAGTTTTCACGTTCTCCCTGTGCTTCAGGGGTTTCCTCCGGGAACTCCGGTTTCTTCCACAGTCCAAAGACATGCGTTATAGGTTGATTCGCATTTCGAAATTGTCCGTAGTGTGTGAAAGTGTGTGCAATTGCGTCCTGTGATGGGTTGGCACCCCGTCCAGGGTGTCCCCGCCTCGTACCCCGAGTTCCCTGGGCTAGGCTCCTGGCTCTCCGTGACCCTGTGTAGGATAAGCGGTACAGAAAACAGATGGATGACTGGATATATGTTATTGACAGAACTCTAGGGGTTATGGGAAAGATGTGAAACAGTGCTTTACAAAGCATTAGTCTCTGAATCATCACCGGTTTTGTGATATCTTTTTCTAACATTTTTTTTTTTTTTAAATAGCTTTGACAAAGTCTGAATAATTGATTTGAAGTTAAAATCTTAAAGGCAAAAATGTTTTTAAAAATTATTATTGGAATTTATTAAAATGATACACATTTTATTATTTATTTTTTATCCTTTTTCGTTTAAAGTAACTTATGTTTGTATAATTTTTTTTTTTGTATTTTAAAAATCATTTATTTTTAAGCGATAGTGTAGTGTCCACCTGGCGTTTTTGTTCAGATAAAATAAAATGTTGCATCTAAAATGTAATACGGTATATAGTTTTAATTTTGGAAAAGTTTAAGGTTTAAAGTTAGTGATTTCTGGAAATGACTGTGCTGGCAGTCAAGTGAGGTTGTGAGTAAATACTACAGGAGCATTCATCCTGCCTGGTGTAGTTTTAGAGAATATACTTTACAAATCAAATGAGCTGATGCTGTCTCTTTGCATATGACATGGTCCACAACGTAATATAGGTGCTACCTAACCCTCGTTTAAACTTGGTCGGTTCCGTCTTTGTTACAGGCTTCATACCTACACGCTTTGCGCCGCTTCATGTTTTTTCAGGACTATGGACACTGGATTGGGAAATTTTCTCTGACTTTCAGGACAAAAAAGAAATGAATACAATAATCACCCTGTCAACAATCAGATGTCGTGGAAGACCAATTGCACTTCTCCTCAAAACGTACAAGCTGTAATTAATTTTAAAAGTAGAATTCTACTCGAAGCTCCATCAAACTCTCCCACATCGGTACCATTTAAGGAGTTCCTCAGAAGTGCCGAAAAGCTTCAAGGAGCACATTTGTTTATTTTACCCACCCTCATTTCCTCCTCCTGTTGTACATTTCCTAAAATGGGAAAGCTCATTTGATTGGCCTCACCCAAACAATATAGCGAAATAAATAACGCTTAGCCTTCTACTGCATGAATTATTACAGTTTAGTTTTTAATTCAGTTAGTCAGTGTGCGATGGTGGACAGTATCTTATAGTCATAAATAACACAAAGTGTATTAGATTACAATTCCAATTACTGCGTTTTCCGGACTCTAAGTTGCAGAGGATTTTGCCACCTAGTAAACATGTAAAAGTAATATCTTCTAGAGATGAATAATAGTTGTAAAAAGTATGAGGATGGATTTTACTCCCTTAAAATACATAAAGTTTTTAAAATCCAAATATGTTTTGGGAGAAGTATCTTTTCAATTCTTTCTCTTTTTAAATTCTTAAATCTTTCTCTTGAAACATAAAATGTACCAAATAAGGTGCAGTTACAAAATGTCTGAAATTGCAACCATTTCTTTCTTGCTTTGAATGTGGAAGAAATGTAAGTAAACTATTAGAGAAGCCTAGTGTCTGTTTTTGCTATTCATGCCTGTTTAATTCATGAGTGCACATGCCACAGTTCCATTATCGCATGCCGTTGCCATATGGCAACAATTACATTTTACCATGTAACAGAATACTCAAAATATATAAACTTGTTTAAATGACAAAACATAAATGTTAACTTCTCAGATAGTGTTTACATTTTTTTCTTTAAGTAGTTTTGCCTAAATATTGAAAAATTAATCGCATTTTGGGAGCCCTCCGACGATCTTCACCCTGCCATGTGATTGCAGACAGCACAAACAGCGCTTCTTGGTCATGTGACGTGGCATTTATTTTGTTAGGTCAAAGTTAAAGCCCTCCCTTTCCAGTTACATGTAGGAAAATAGTAGTTTTGTATTATTGCCTATCAAAAAACTGGAAATACATTAGTTGTTGTCATGGCAACACCATTCAGTAAAGAGTTAGGTAAAAGAAAATCGAGAAACACAGACCAACCAAAGTCAAATCAGGAAGCACATAATAACATAATTACAACGGGGGAAAAAGGGATTAACCAGGACCTGAGCACTTTGTGAAGTGAAATTGAACCTTGCAAATCACGGTTGTAAGCAATGCTTGTTTTGGATAATGAGAATTGTTCTAGTTTGGGTAATGGATCAGCGATGAAAAAGCTGGAGTGAAATAGTTACGAGGTTTGCTACAATGGATTGCTTTGTGCATGTATCGAAGAGTAATCCATTAATCGGCTTAAGTGTGGCTTATAAATGAAGCCAGCTGTTACAAATATCATTTTCACTAATATAATGTAAAACAAAACTGTGAGGAACAACTTTCAACATCATGTTAGTCTAGTGATTTTCTCCCCCAGGGATAATGAGTTTCATAAGGAAACTGTTGATATGGCATTTCACAGCTGGGAGCCAAGAAAGCAACACTGGCCATGCTGTCTGGGTGGGAGGGATGACATACTCCCTTTCCCTTATCAATCACAGCAGCACTAGCCAATCGTGGGCATCAGTGAGATCATGTATGTGGAAGAGGGTAGATAGCGCTTTCCTCTGAGTGTGTGACAGCATGAGCAGCAGGTAGAAAATATACATTTGGCTGGCTTGACGTGTCTTGGAGGAAGCACGTTAGACTTCATCCTCGCTGGTTGGTAGCTGTTGTATGTTCTGAACCTACTGGTCGGTAGGTGGAGATGGCAAGTGGCAAAAGTGGGGAGGAAAAATCTATATCTATCTGTATTTGTATTAAATCACCTAGAAGTTGCCTCATCCAAAACGTAACCAGCCTCATTTAACTATGAAGCTTTACTACAGCATCGAAAAGATATCAAGCCCATTTCCATGAAATAACATATCAAATATATTATACGTATCTTCTGATTTAAAACACAAACAAACGAATGCTGATAATTTTAACTAATTACTGCAGCCTACAAACAGTCTTTACTGGAAGCTAACCCTAAACCTAGCTTCTAACTGACCGATTTAGGAGACAAAAAAAGGTGGGGGGGATCAGGATTGAACAAATCAGTAGCCATGATGCAAAGGACAAACAGCTCTAACTCTCCTGCTAGCACAAAACACACTTAAACATGTTAAACTTGCTAACTAGCTCACCATTTTACTTTACATTATAACTTTAATTAACTTTAACTTTAGTTTTGTGAATAAGCTTTCTGTGAAACCAAACCATAGGACTGGGCAGCAAATCGGAGCTTTGACTGCTAATAAGTATATCACTTGGTGTGTTAAAAAATGTAAAAAAAAAAAAAAACATTGCAACTACTATGTATAACTTTTTTCCTAAGAGTAGTTCACAAAGCATTTTAGTAATAAAAGAAGGTCTTCAGACGGAAAAGTTCGCGGTATTCCAGATGGATTCCTACGTCACCAGGACACAATCACAAACAGTCTTAATCGGCGGCTTCGGTGACTAACGCTATTCATATTAATGAACGTGAACTTTATATACATAGTGTGTCTATTGTGAGAGCGGTTCAGTGATTGTGGAGTTGTAAAAGCACTCATGTCACCTCACCTCACCTATAAAGTAATGCAGTACCGCCGGATATCAGAGTCAAAGGTGTAGCATATGTACCTGAAAAGTGAAAGTGCTGAATCATAAACATTCAGAATATATATATATATATATATATATATATATATATATATATATATATATATATATATATATATATATATATATATATATATATATATATATATATATTTATATTTAAATGTCAATATGTATAAATGTCCGGGTGTGAAAATTAACAATAAGATCAAATTAAGTATGTTTCATGTACACAAGATTCAGGTTCTGGAGCACTGTTCGCTTTAAAATTACAGGAAAATGAGGTTTATGGAGAGCAGGCGAAGGCGTGATGATATTTCCAGCTGTGCAGTAAGGAACTGCTTGCTGGCGGAGGCAGTTAGCTACATTATTATTGGAGAGTCCAAATAGATTTTTAGGTGTTCTCCTGATAGTATTATTGAAGCAGTTCTGATCTCCTCATACATACCGACTTGGTTAGCTGGTCAGTTCTGATTCCTGACTGCTGTGGTTTAAGGTTCAACACCATCCTGTCATTTACATAACCACGAGTGAGTCATTTCACCCGAAGGGAGAGGAAGTGATGTCACGTGCTTGAGCACAAGTTTGTACAAGGTGAAGGTGATTGCATCAGTGGTGCTTGAAAATTTGTTTCGAATTTACGATAATTCTTCAACTTAATGATCACAAATAACAAAAGGGTCACATCATGTATTTGAATTGATTTGAATCATTTAGATTTCACAGTGTAGGTGTGTACACACTAGGTGTGTAACACTGTACACTGTAGTGTGTTAATGGGAGTGGTGTGTAACACTGTAGCGTGTTAATGGGAGTGTAGTGTAACGCTGTAGCGTGTTAATGGGAGTGGAGTGTAACGCTGTAGCGTTTTAATGGGAGCGGAGTGTAATGCTGTAGCATGTTAATAGCGGCATGTAACGCTGTAGCGTGTTAATGGGAGCGGAGTGTAATGCTGTAGCATGTTAATAGCGGCATGTAACGCTGTAGCGTGTTAATGGGAGCGGAGTGTAATGCTGTAGCATGTTAATAGCGGCATGTAACGCTGTAGCGTGTTAATGGGAGCGGAGTGTAATGCTGTAGTATGTTAATAGCGGCATGTAACGCTGTAGCGTGTTAATGGGAGCGGAGTGTAATGCTGTAGCATGTTAATAGCGGCATGTAACGCTGTAGCATGCTAATAGGAGCGGAGTGTAACGCTGTAGCGTGTTAATAGGAGCGGAGTGTAATGCTGTAGCATGTTAATAGCGGCATGTAACGCTGTAGCGTGTTAATGGGAGCAGTGTGTAACGCTGTAGCGTGTTAATAGGAACGGCATGTGGTGTATTGTGTATGTATGGGAAAAGGGGAAATAGGTATGAATGAATGATTGTTAGTTACTTTCTGATCTTCTCCTTTCTATAAGCTGTAATGAACTGCAGTCTGAAAATATTTCCCTCTCAGTAGTTTTGTTTTTGGAGCGAGGGCACAACATACAACAAACACACCTTATTACTTTTTATTTGACTAAGCCAGACTGCTGTGGACTGTTCCATCACCTCCTCCACCCTGAGCTCGACCTCGGCAGGTTATGAGGTCTCATAAACAAAACATGAGGAAACCATGCCTCAGGAGTCTGCCTTTCTCTTATTATTTTTTATTTTATTTTATTTTATTTATTTTTATTTGTAAACACCGACTGCGAGATCTCATTGAGCTGATGAGACGTATTTTCTCAGTGAGCTGATGAGACGTATTTTATTTGTAGTTTGACGAAGCTCATGTGCTGATAATGTTATGGGTTACTATTTCACAAATCGAGGAATGCACAGGAATCAAAACATGTCGAGTGCAGATCCCGAGCCATCTAAAGTCATACAGACGCCAAAAATGGTCTGAGATTTACTGAATTTAACAGGAAAATAAAGTGGTTTATAGGATCTTTATTACAACACTTATCACTGAGGACTTTAAACAGCTCCAGGAATTTGTTCAGAGTTGCCAGATTGGCTATAATTCCTTTTTTATCACAATGTTATAAATCCATCATTCCAGTCCTTCTTTGATGTGTACTACATATGTGTAAGCTTTTTAGTGCGATGTCTGATGTCCAAACCTGGCATTTGTGTTTTAATGCTCATGTTTTATATGTGTGTGTTTCAGTACACTCGGGTTTGGATCCCCGACCCAGAGGAGGTGTGGAAGCCTGCTGAGATTATTAAAGACTACAAAGAAGGAGAGTCTGTCTTGCACCTCAAACTCGAAGATGAATCGGTGAGCAGTCTCTCCTGTCTAAATTTTACCGTGTTCAGAATCACAGGTGAATCTCCTAGGAGCTGAATCTCTGCTGCAGCCTGTGTTTCTTATTCAGCACAGCTGTGTGCGTGTGTGTTCATGTTCCTTTATTAATCATTAACGTTGTTTTTGTGAATGGGAAGTACAGGCCATGAAATATGCAGCTGAACTGTGTGTATGAGACTCTTCTCAAATAACAATGCAGCATATCAGGGGAAATGATCAGAGCCATAATCACCGCCATGATGTTCCCTCATGTTTTCTTTTCTTTTATAAACACACGACTCACATTATCCCACCGCATGGCAACTGCGATTGCATTAGCCTTAAAGTCCTTATGAAATCAAAACTGGTGATTTAGAGCTTTTCGTCTCTTTGCACGAACGACACAAGTAAGACTCTGTATACTAACTGTCCACTTTATTGTACATTTGTGCAATTATCCAGTCATGCCAATCATGTGGAGTAGCACAACGCCTAAACGCATGCAGATACACGTCAAGCGCTTGAGTTAATATTCATCTCACAGCAAGACTGTGGAAGCACAGATAACCACTCTTTTCTGCTGTGGTGAGCAGAAAAGCAACACATTGAGGTGGAGGGACTACATCTGCAGTAGACGACATCAGGTTCCACTCCTGACAGACAAGAACGGGAATCTGAAGGCACAGGCTCACTGAAACTGAACAGATGAAGATTGAAAAAAGACTAGATGACATTTACACTACCGGTCCAAAGTTTGGAGACACTCAACTGAAACATTTCTCATGATCTTAAAAATCTTTTGATCTGAATGTGTAGGATTAAATATTTGAAATGGTGTTGTAGACAAAAAATATACTTGTGCCAACATATTCATTTCTTTCATTAGAAAACATTTTATTTACAAACAAATCTTTTTTTTTTTTTTTTTTTTTTTTTTGTTGTTGTTGTTGTTGTTGTTGTTAAACTGATGATTTGGAGCGAAATATTCCGAAAAGTAGCCAATAAGAGTCCAGCGTAGGTGGGAACTCCTTTAATACTATTCAAAAAGCATCCCAGGGAGATTCCTCAAGAAATCTTTTGGAAATTCTTGGCAAAAAGAGTGTCTACTTTGAAGATGCCAAAATATTATTATATTATTTTGATTTATTTGGGATTTTTTATCACAACATAATTCCCATATTTCCATTTGTGTTATTCCAAAGTTTTGATGACTTTATTATTATTCTAAAATGTGGAGAAAATAAAAATAAAGAATGAGTTTGTCTAAACTTTTGACTGGTAGTGTATATTTAACAGTCCAGTTAAATAGTTAGGTTTTTTTTTTTTTAATAGGTAAATATTTACCATTATTGTCATTTATTTAAGCCACCAGAGCTTCTTTATTCCTGAACTTTCCACTCACCCACATGTAGAAACTGTTTGAATATTAGAAAATGAACATTACTTACACATTATTGTTTTTTAGTTATTGAGTTTTAAATGAACTACTTTTCATTTCCAATGAACGCTCAAATAGCCTCACCTGTATGATGACTAAATAATAACCATAGCAACATTGACGCTAGCTGATAAACTTCATCATGGGATTTTTAAACAAGCCATGCAGTCAGGAATGCCGTGGATATGCATCACAGAAACCCATTTAGAATGCCATGGCTCTAGGATAATGAACATGACAAAGTGGCAATGGGCAAAATGGCTGCGAGAAATCCCATACACTTTAGCAGGTTTGCTAAGTTCATAATGCTAATGGATTTTGTGTCTGACTTCCTGTTTAAAAAGGAAATATGTCCATATATGGATACAAATCATGGATCTCATACCATTTTATGGGCAGTTAAAACACTATCTTATTATATGCTGTCATAACTGATGTTAAAATTGAATTATTTTAAGTCTATTGATCAGTCAGGATCGATATTCAGCTGCACTGTGATGTATGACAATGGGTTCCATAATTATGTGAAATGTTATATGCTTTATTTGTATGAAGAATTTCATGTCAGCCTGAGAGTTAAGATTCTCCCTCAAGACACTGTTGCATTGTTTCATCAGACATTGCCATATCCAATCGGTCCTAAAGACAACCCGCTGCCATTCCTTCGAAACCCTGACATACTGGTGGGAGAGAACGACCTCACGGCCCTCAGCTACCTGCATGAACCTGCGGTGCTGCACAACCTCAAGGTTCGCTTCCTGGAGTCCAACCACATCTACACCTACTGTGGTAAGTTTCTAGTACAAGCTTTGAATTTTGAATTTGTCTGCATTTCATTGAATGAATTAAAGTATATCAGTATGTATCGTCTTCTATTCCATGACCTTACCCACCCATGTGATTGTATTGTTTTGAAGACGTTTGGCTTTAAAGAATGACCTGTTTTCTGTGACGAATAGTAAACAAGCGCTTGATAGTATTTAATTTTTTACTCAAATTATATAATGAAATGTAATGACCTTTTTGATTTTGTATTTGAATTTTTGTTCGGTGGGGAAATTTTTAAAAAAAAATTTTATTGATGAAACTGTTCACTTTTAGTTCACATCAACTAAATCTAAAACCCATAATAACCAAACGATTAAAATATGACGAAGTATTATCTGTTTGTGTCAGAAGACTAAATCTAAATTAAAATTAGCTGTTAAAATGTTGTTCATCGACCAAATATGGCTGAATTCTCTCAGAACCTGACAATGGCAACTAAAAATGAAGCTTGTGATTTTTATGTACGTTTTATCTGTAAAATTGTAAATTAATAGGTTGTTAATGGGCTATTTGAAAATATTTTCATTATATTTATTTGATACATATGAAATATAAATGTTTGAAATAAATATTAAATATATGTTTAATATGTATTTGATATTAATTTTAATAGGCTTTTAATTATTTTAATAGGCTATACTCTCACCAAGCACTATATATGGAGCACTAAACTAATACTGGATAGGGCTTCTCTTTGCTCTCTCTTCATGGCGTGGATTCCACAAGATGTTGGAAACATTCCTTTGAGAATCTGCTCCATGTTGAGATGATCGCACCATGCAATTCCTGCAGAGTTTTCAGGTGTACTTTCATGCTATGAATCTCCGGTTGTACCACATCCCAAAGGTGATCTGGTTACTAGGAAGGCCACTGAAGAACACTGAACTCATTATTTGAGACGACTTTTGCTTTGTGACATGGAGCATTATCATGCTGGAAGTAGCCATTAGAAGACGAGTAAATCGTGGCCTTGAAGGGATGCACATGGTCAGCAACAATACTCAAATAGGCTGTGGCATTCCAGCGATGATTGATTGGTATTAACAGGCCCAAAGTGTGCCAAGAAAACATTCCCCACACCATTACACTACCTCCACCAGTCAGGACTGTTCACACAAGGCAGGTTTGGTCCATGGATTCATGCCGTTGGCGCCAAATTCTGACCCTACCATCTGTGTGCCTCAGCAGAAATCGAGATTCATCAGACCGGGCTACGTTTTTCCAGTCTTCAACTTTCCAATTTTGGTGAGCCTGTTCCCACTGCAGCCTCAGCTTTCTGTTCTTGGCTGACAGAAGTGGAATCCAACGTGGTCTTCTGCTGTTGTAGCGCATCGTCCTCAAGATTCATCGTGTTGTGCGTACCAAGATGCTTTTCTGCTCACCACAATTGTACAGAGTGGTTATCCGAGTTACTGTAGCCTTTCTGTCTGCTTGAACCAGTCTGGCCATTCTATGTAGACCTCTCATATCAGCAAGGCGTTTCCGTCCTCAGAACTGCTGCTCACTGGATGATTTTTCTTTATTGCACCATTCTGAGTAACCTCTCGGGACTGTTGTGTGTGAAAATCCAAGGAGATCCGCTGTTATAGAAATACTCAAAGCAGCCTGTCTGGCACCAACCAGCCTGAGTTCAGCATCACTGTTAAAATCATTGAGATCAAAATTTTCCTCGTTCTGATGGTTGAACATTAGATGAAGCTCTTGACCTGTATCTGCAGGAGTTTTTGCATTGCACCGCTGCCTTATGATTGGCTGATTAGATCATTGTATGAATGATGATAATGACAATAAGTCTTCATTAATCACGTATACATTACAGCACAGTGAAATTCTTTTCTTCGCATACCCCAGCATGTTAGGAAGTTGGGGTCAGAGCACAAGGTCAGCAATGGCAGTGCTGGTGCTTGAACCCCCGACCTTCCGATCAGTAACCCAGAGCCTTAACCACCAAGCCACTGCCCCTGAATGAGTAGGTGTACAGGTGTTCGTAATAAAGTGCTCCGTGACTGTATATAGTCTATAGTTATACACGTGTTCTAAAGATTGATACTGCACTTTCGGACAGTTAAAGTGTACATACACTCCATGTTGATTCACTGTCTCTTCTTACTGTATGTTTTTTTTTTTTTTTTCTTCTTCTCATTGTGCTTCTATTACTTGGGCATTTTCTTTTTTTTAATCATCTCCAAGGGAGAAAGCCATAAACTTTGCTGTGGTGTAGTGAAGGTGAACAAAAACATGTCCGTCTGTGTCGTCCTCTCTGGTCATTATCGTGTGTTTTTATTGGTTTGATCTTCTCCATGACAACCAGGGCTCGCTAAAGAAACGTAGACTGCTTTTCTTCGCTATAACGTCTTTGAGAGTCAGTTCTTCCTCTCGGTTCTACTAAAGAATGCGTTACAGCCTGAATTATGTCAGCAACGTTTGAATATACAGGACCCGAAATATTCGTTTTCCTCCCAATTCCTTTAGCATTTCCTTTATGTATTCCACTGTAGTCCTGTTTTAACACCCCACCATTCTGTTTCCTTTTTCCTTTGAGTGTGTGTGTGTGTGTGTGTGTGTGTGTGTGTGTGTGTGTGTGTGTGTATATGAGTGTGGTGAGGGAATGACCGTTTACTGTAGCTATCACGTAGGTGAGAACAGGAACTAACTTGTCTCGCGGAAGTTCCACATCATTAAATCCGACAATAAATAATTAAAACGTGCCACATGCTGTTCATTAAGAATTAAGTGAGAAATAAATTAAACTAAATTCATTTGTTGTGCTCCTGGAAGTCTGAAACAACACCAGAGCCTCAATGTACACTACTTCCTAGTCTGAATTGTTCTCTTTCATGGGTAGTCATGCACTTTGTCAGAGAAGTGATGGTGTCAGGCCTTTCTTGACGCCACACTTGTGTCTTCATCGAATGAACATACAGTAAAGCATTTTGTAATAATTAAGGTTTTAAATGAGTTGAGCACTGAGGGATATGTGAGGGAAATTTATAAAATTGCTTCACTAAATCACGCCACAAAGAGCACTTACTGTAAGCACTTTAACTACAAAGAGCAATCGGGCTGTCACAAAAGCTTGACTAATAATTTCTTATGTAACATATTAGCAAATCTAACTTATTTTTGGACGGAAATGTTCATGTTTCTGATGATCTCATCTTTGATTTCTGCAGTTTATTTGATTTTTTTTTTTTTTGTGGTTTTCATGTGGCACACCTTGTCTTAACTTGGACTTGTATTCTCTCTGTTCCTCAGGTATTGTACTGGTGGCCATTAATCCATACGAGCAGCTGCCGATTTATGGCGAGGAGGTCATCAATGCCTACAGCGGGCAAAACATGGGTGACATGGACCCTCATATATTCGCCGTGGCAGAGGAGGCTTATAAACAGATGGGCAGGTAAGCAGTGATGTATCATAACAGTACAAAAAAGCATTTTTGTTCTTGATAATGCTTTGGGAATGTTTCCACTTTTTTACCCCAACATAACGGTTTGAAATGTTTCATTTCTAAAATTTGTTTTAAACCTCTAATGCGTTTTCCCTGAAATCATCTTTATTTTCTGATATATCAAATAAAAACAAATACACACAGACACAACAAATCTTTATAAGTTTATAAGATCAGCCATAAAAGTGGTTTATAAAAACGTGTAGTCATTAATATGGTGAATACATCCTTGATTTGAGACTGGAGCTTGTCTTCTTCTTTTTCTCTTTTTCTTTTTTCTTTCTTTTTTCTTGTTCTTTTTCTTTTTTTCTTTTTCTTTTTTTTTCTTATTTTTCTTGTTTTCTTTTTTCTTCTTCTTCTTCTTCTTCTTCTTCTTCTTCTTCTTCTTCTTTCTGCCCCCCACAGATGTTACTTGACCTTTTAATTCCTCCATTTTGCACTAACAGTCGTAAAGATTGGACTTTACATCATGTGCTAAAGGCTCTAGTGTTTGGTTTCTTTATGAACCTCATGTTGCTCCTTGTTGATTTTCAAATGCAAGCGATCTTGCATTTGAGACGGGTGTTACATAACTCAAACAGTACCATAATTATTACTATTATTTTTAGCTGTTATTTCATACCAATGTTCAGTAGTTGAACCTCGAGTGGGAGAGCCTTGAATAATCTCAAAGACCTTCCTGCCTCAGTAATGGCTGGAGTGGGTGGATGATTACAGTGCACACGTCCTCATTGTTGACACCTTTGTAAACCCCCCCCCCCATAACCCCCCCCCCCCCCCCCCCCCCCCGTGGAAAACAAAGGACTAGTCCGTATTCGCATCAGGTTTAAATTGAGTCAGAGGAGCCCCCGCAGAGACAGAGGGACTGCTCGGTGAGTCACGACAACTGAAAACAGCACAGGAGCGGTGTTGGAATTAAAAAAATAATAATATTGTAGTGGCTTATTGTCTTCAGATTCTTTATTCCTTCTGTGAATGAACCTGGTCTATACATGTAGGTAAGCTATTTAAAAGAACGTCAAAGCTTGAGCTCGAGAGTTTAAATCCTGATGATGCCTCAGCCATCCATGGCCAGAAGAGTCCAAAAGAGCAAAATTGGTCGTGCTTGTTGGGAGGGATTACGCTCTCGCCTGTCAGTCAGAGAGGCATTAGTCAACTGTGCGTATCTCATGTGGAGGAAGGCAGACAGCGGGTGTTTTTCTGCTCTGTGATAGAACAGTTTAGCAAAGATATGGTGGCTTCTCATGTCTTGGAGGAAGCACATGCTAAACTTCAACCATCCAAGTTGTTAGCGGTCATGTGACTGGGATCTGGCAAATAACAAAATTGGAAGAAAATTGAGAAATATCCCAACCCCAAAAAAGAGCACATTGCTGAACTTGTCCCTTTTTTCAGGAACTGGGATGTAGCCCAGTGTGAACATAAGGATTATCCACTGGCATGATCTGCTGGCCATCAAACTCACACCGGAGAGCTTGTGTTAAGTCAGCATCTTTCCTGGAGCCCTAATGCCTCATTTAGTACATGAAACTAAGGCTGCTTTATTTCTGCCTCTTCAGCATATCGGTGCTGTATGAATGAATTCAGAGTCCAGTGTGCTAAATTAAGATACTGTAATACTGTAGAAAGCTTGATATTTACATCATAATTGGCCAGTTTGTTTGAGTCCTAATGTTATTTAATTTGGTCAAGAAATTACTCATTCGAATCGGTTAAGGAAATATCAAAAACATTTTAGGGATCATATTTCTGGCAGCATAGTACATCACAGAGAAAGAACAGATAAGTACAATGTACATTGTTCAGTCCATATAGGATTTCCCAGAGGGTTTTTTTGTGATTGTTGCGGCCAAAAAGTCTTGATTTTGCTGCAGCTTTTTTCAAGTGTGTGTTTTTTTTGGGTTTTTTTAATGTAAAACTACTTGAATTGGTGAAATTGCAATTACATAAAATAGTTTTTCACGCTCTTTCACAGTGATGTTTGTTGCTAAATTAGACCTTTTAGCTGTACTCATGTTCGACACGTGTGAATCGGAGAGGGCTTGGGCTGAATGCATGTTGTGATGACATCACATGACGCGTCTTGGCTCAAATCTGCGGTAATTTTGAAAAATTGCAAGATCCTCCGAATATTGCAGTGTTTGAGTTTGCGTTAATTTCTGCGATCGCAAAATCATGAAACCCTGGAGGGACTGATTGCATACACTCACTCGTTTTAATAGAAACACGCGTACCCATGCTCTTTCATGCAGTTTTCCAATAAACGTATCGTGTGGCAGCAGCGCAAATCAGAAACGGGCCATTGAGGTCATGTTCTTCTCAACCATCAAAATGGGGAAAACGTGAACCACATTAACTTTGGCAGAAAACATCCATTATATGTTCACGCATTCAATCAGTCTTTTTGTGAATTTTCGTTCTATACGTTTATTCATTTAGCAGACGCTTTTATCCAAAGCGACTTACAGATGAGGAAATTCAAGCAAAGCGATCTATCAGGCAGAGATCAATACTAGTAGTGCTATTGTACAAGATTTTTAACTGGGTTCTGGAGAAGCAAAGTGTGCTGAGTAGAGGTGTAAGTGCAGAATGTTAGGTTAGGTGTTCACGAAAGAGGTGGGAATTTAGCCGTTTTTTTGAAGATGGTGACCGTCTCTGCGGTCCGGATTGAGGTTGGAAGTTCATTCCACCTCTGAGGAACAGTCAGTTTGAAGGTTCTGGAAAGGGACCTCATGCCTCACTGAGTAAGACCGAGTTCTCAAAGGCATGTGGAGAAGCATACGACACACTTGTACAAACAAGTCATTTTCAGGTAGTTGATTCCTTCCTCTGTACTGTGTCTTCTCCAGAGATGAGAAGAACCAGTCGATCATCGTGAGTGGAGAGTCAGGAGCTGGGAAGACAGTCTCCGCTAAATACGCCATGCGCTACTTCGCCACTGTGGGAGGATCCGCCAGTGACACGAATGTGGAGGAGAAAGTGCTGGCGTCCAGCCCCATCATGGAGGTGTGTATTATAACCCGAAGCGTGTATGCTAGAGTAACTATAAGATGATTACTGAGGGTAATGGAATGGTATCATTACAAAGATTACAACAAAATTGAAAAGAAGCTACATTGTGGTGGAATAGGGCTAGACTTTTTAAAATAATAATAATAATAATTATTATTATTATTATTATTATTATTTCAGCTCTACGTTGGCATTTTTATTGTCTGGTCTTCAAATTGACTCCGCCCCCAGCCCTGGTGTTTTTCCCTGAAAAGCATGCACGTGACGTATATATTAGTAATGCGTGATGCCACTGATTTTCAATCCATTACCAAGTAATAGGATGACTATTTTAATTATATAGAAAATTTAGCCATTTGCAAACATGGAGATCAAGAATTAAGTGTCAAAGAAATGATCTGAGACTGTTCTGTCTTTGGGTCCCGTTTAATTACAGGAATAATCCAGAAAGCAAACGATCTAAACAATTATAGGGGAATTATAGACTTATAGGAAAATAATCAATGACAGTTGGAGTGATATGACCGGAAGTGTTTTATTCCTCGCATACCTCAGCAGTTAATTTATTTAATAGCTCCACCCCCATCTTTAGGTTCAAAGACCTTTAGCACTTTCAGCCCACACTTTGAACTTCTTTATGAAATTGTTTATATTTCTTTATCGGTTCTATGTCTGATTTCTTTTATTTCTTCTTCATTATTTAGTTATCCAGTTTATGTCTTTTACCGCAAGTTTTTTAATGTGGTGTGTCTTCATATAGTTTACTATAGAACTGATAATGTATCAGAACAAGGCACATGATTCTAAACCTGTGATTTACTTTATTTATGTCAGAACTGGTGTTGTAGGAACTTAATCAACACACTCTGACCAATCAGATTGGAGAATTCAACAGTACTGTGGTAGAATGTTCAATATTGTTTACACGATTGCTTTATCCATGGTTGTAACCCAAAACATTGGCTTAAAAAATGGAGACAGTGTGTAGCAGCAGGCTTTTCTCTAATAGTCACATGTAGAAGAAGCTTGGGACACCAGTTTGGACTTTTTGGACACCCTTTTTTGCTCACTTCAATCACATATCATTACCTCGTTACCTCTCAGGGCACCTTTTTATATATATATATATTTTTTTACAATAATAGCTAGCTCAGCTGAAGTGTTGTTAAAATTGCTTACTGACCGTTTTTACTCCCACCCTTTTATCATCGCAGGCTATCGGAAATGCGAAGACGACACGTAACGACAACAGCAGCCGCTTCGGGAAATACATCCAGATCGGCTTTGACAGGAGGTATCACATCATCGGTGCCAACATGCGCACGTATTTGCTGGAGAAGTCCAGAGTGGTGTTTCAGGTAAGCGCAGTGTCGCAGGAAAGCCTCTAACATGAGCCCGTCAGTTCATCAGCAGCTCTGCTGAATAAGACGTTTCCTAGAGTGATGAAGCTGGTGTTATTTCTGCAGGCTGAGGATGAAAGGAACTACCACATCTTCTACCAGCTGTGTGCCTCTGCCTCGCTCCCCGAGTTCAAAGACCTGGCCCTGAGTGAGTAGCCCACTGATGAAATCTTCATCATAATTCAGTCGAACTGTGCAGCTCTAATTTACCCTCACATATCATTTCCACCAATTAACCTGCAAGGACATAAGAATTATTTCTTCCTTAATGAACATTTGAGTGCATGTGTTTTTAGTAATGTTCAAAGTTAATATTAGTTAATGCAAGTGTTTTGTTTTTTTTTGTTTTTTTAAACATGGCCAAGACCTTCCTCCTTTCACAGAAAGAGATTTGACTGGCATTTAAAACGACCAACCACAGCATGTACTTAATGCACAAGATTGTCTCATTTACTCTCTGTTTTAAACGAAATGCTGTAATAACTTTTAACGATAGGATTATGTGAGCTATTTTCAGTCCAGCGACTAAAGCATGCTCAAAAAAAATGTAATTCCATCAGATTTTATGCGACGCACATTTGTATGAACTTATTTTTACGTATAAAATTTGGCACAGATTGATACAGAAGCCCTTAGAGGCCATACATTTATTTATTTATTTTCTTGCTTGTTATCTTGTTCTCGACATAACAAAAAGTTGTTTTCTTGTGATCTCGACAAAATTAGGGCTGCAGCTAGGGCTGCTAATCGATAATTAAAATAATCGACAACGAATTTCATTATCGACACCTCTAGAACAAAATTAGGCTCTAATGGAGACTCACTTGTTGTCAGGACAAGCCTTTATGTACAATGGACATACTTATGTGAATTTCTAACATTTACAGATAAGAATATAAAGGTAAAAATGTCAATTGTGTGCTGAAAAAAACATGTCTGGAACACATTAAACAGCACACGCATCTGTCGCAGCATCTGACACAACAAGCCTTGTTAATACACTTACGAGTTTGTTTGAAGCGTTTTAATATAAAACACTCATGTTTTGGACGACCGGGATGGTGCACTTTTCCTGCAGCAGCTCACTCTGTGATCTCCGCTGTTTTTTAGATGTGTTTTATTCATAGAAATGTGTTTTTCACCATTGTGAAGTGACTTCACTGACGGGGGAGTTATCCACAGTGACGTCACAGACCCAACTCATCCATAATGAAATTCGTTGTCGATTATTTTAATTACTGATTATTATCAAATAGTTGTTGCAGTCCTAGAGTTCCCTTAACTAACATTACATTACATGGACATCAGCATTAATACATCATTAGTACTTAACACAATAAAAACCCGTATTCATTGATAAACTGTTTGTTTAAGCGTTAAGTCTCAGCCTCAGTACCGTTGTTAGTTACTTAAACAGTACTAATCCTAATGTTTCTGGATTCCTCATGTTAATTACTGTCTTACATACCGTTTATAAAGTAAACCTAAGTTAAAGCTTTTCCGATGGAGCTCAAATTGACTGGGCTTTATCCTCATCATGGAGAGAAAGTTTCCTTCACCAGACTCTAGGTCTAAATGTTTAACCTGCTGACTGTTCTATACTGAAGGTAGGTCCATTCACTGCACTGATTACTGTTGCATGTTTTTTGCAGACAGTGCAGAAGACTTCACTTACACCTCTCTGGGTCAGAACATCGTCATTCCGGGGGTTAATGATGCTGTGGACTTGGAGAAGACACGGGAAGCCCTGACCATGCTGGGTGAGGCTCATACTTCTGTCATTTCAGCATTGCACCATTTTCTAGACTTTTACCAAATAACAAGAGACGCCGCTCATTCAAGCATGTTTTTACAATTTATCGTACAAGGGGTATGATTCAGCATTCCTATTATGTTTGTGTATTTTTACTTTCAATGAGGCAGACCTGTCAATCAAACACTGTGGGTGGGACTTTAGAGTTCCTTTTTTTTGTACAGATTGAGTTTCAGAGTGATGAAATCAGTGTAAGTTTCTGGCAGTGGTTACAGATTCTCCTGTAATGTTAAAACTGGAAATGTTAAGTAAAGAATAAAATACTCGTGGATTGTGCTGTTGTTGGAAAATAATCACCAACAATCACTATCAGGTTTGATGCAGCCTGATAGTTACTGATCCACATTTCCACAACTAATCTTCCCAGTTTACAGTTACGTTTAATGTTGTGGAACGACTGTGAGACAAGTTCGTTCCTGTTATCACTTACGTTAGAGCAGCTCTAAACCATCATCTCTTTCTCGCTTTTGGGCTTAAGACAAAAAAAAAAAAAAACACAGCTTGAGAAACCGGGAAGTGCAAACTCCTCAGTCTTGAAAATGTGTTGGAAAACCTAAAGTTACAGTTTTTCAATTACAAAGCGCTGACACTGGAGACTCCTTCCAAAAATGCGAAATTAATGTCTCGTCACAGAAAACCACCATATCAGCACAAACACGTTTTATTTCTATTTATTTATTTACTTACATATTTATTTATTTTATGTGGAGTGTTTGCCATACAAGTCTCTGCGTAAGTTGCGTGAGCAGTCAGACCACTAGCGTGTACTCGTGATCACTTCAGAACGGATCACAGCCAACGATGTATTTACACATTGTGACGTTTTTGTTGCGCAGGTGTGAAGGAGAGCCATCAGATGAGCATCTTCAAGATAATCGCCTCCATATTGCACCTTGGGAATGTGGACATAGTTTCTGAGAGAGATAAAGAGTCATGCCATATCCCCGTAAGTGGATACGACATTATTCTAGTTCACCTATTGCCTTTCAAACAATCCTGTACTTTTGCTAGATTTAATTTCCTCTTTTAAACCTTGAGTTCAGTGGGGGAATTTTAAACATTATCCAAAACTATAGATGATTTAGCTCAAATATTTTTGCTTTTTAAAGATTGTACTGGAGCTGTGAGGCTGCTGTAGCAAACAAGTAAGGGAAACCTATAGCTACCAGTTTAGCATTGTGCAAGGTGCCGTATTAAATCATATGGAGTCATTCCGTGTCTCAAACAGACTTGGCATGGTTTCTGACACTGTATGAACCACTGTTTTAAAAAGTATTTTAAAAATGGACAAAAGGACTTCTCCGAGCTAAAAACAGGTGTATAGTTTGAAAACTACAAACTGTTGTAATAGTTTGGTGTCACTTTGCAGCAACATCAGATTGAGGTAGGAGGTATGGCCTCCTACCTCAATAAAGTTTCAACGTTATTATTAAAAGTGTTCTCGAGACAACAGGTGATTTTTGAGGAAGGTGTGTGTGATGATTTGGACACAATGTTAAACTGGTGGCTAGTTTTGCACCTCTGAAGAAGCAAGCTTCAGAAACACAAAAGTGGGTTAAGTGTAAAAGTCAATTTTAGCTGTTGCTTTAAATATATCATGACGTGTAGTACTGTTATCGTGTTAGTTCTTTCCGAGTCACGCTTCTCATAGATCGCTGTCTCTTGCTGTCTGACAGAGAAACGACCCTCACCTTCTCCATTTCTGTGAGCTGCTGGGGATCGAGCAGGACCAGATGGAAAACTGGCTGTGCCATAGAAAGTTAGCCACGGCAACCGAGACCTACGTGAAAAACATGTCCAGCGCCCAGGCTAATACCGCCCGCGACGCTCTGGCCAAACACATATACGCCCATTTGTTCGACTGGATCGTGGAGCACATCAACAAAGCCCTGCATACCTCCACCAAACAGCACTCCTTCATCGGAGTGTTGGATATCTATGGGTAATTCTGCTTGTAATGGCTTCTAATAGCTTGAAAAATTAAAAACTGAAAATGTCTGAAAATGTGAATTTGCCACATTGGCCTCAGGTGAACATACTTGGATTATAGATTGTAACTTTGTATTGCTAAGTGAGCATGTGCGCAGTTGCTTTGTGCAGCATCAGCCTTTGTTCTCTTTTCCATTATTTCAATACAAGATGAGACTATTGACGAGGGCAGTCGAATTCTGCGCTGTTAAGTGGTCCCTTGGAAAGGGGAAATTATTGATCGGTGCTAGAAGTACTGATAAGGAAGTGCGATACGCATGCACTCTCCCCTTTAAGGGTTTAGAGAAGACAGCAGTTACTAGGACAGAGGTTTTCCTGTGGAACTGGGCTACATTTGAATGGCTGTTAAATGTTTTATAGGTTGGAAGTTTGGCAAAGATTAGATTCATTATATATACAGTGCTGTATCGCAGCACTGTACTCAATTGCAACTGGATTCTGCAGCAAGAAAATGATCCAAAGCATATCCATAGTCCACGTCTGAATGGCTCGAAAAAAGCTAAATTAAAGTTTTGGAGTGGCCTAGTCCAAAAAATAAATAAATAAAAAGTGTATTGTGTGTTTACTCAGGTTGCCTTTGTTTTATGTTGTATTTCGTTTGAAGAGCTAAAACTGTTTCGTATGAGAGATGCACAAAACGGAAGAAATCAGGATATTTTTTTCACAGCACTGTATTAGAAATAAAACGTGACGTGTCTGAGTTACTATTACTAACCTAATAAGGTCATTATTTGTGTTTTATAACAACACATCCTGAAGTGTTTTATTCCTTTGATAACAATAATTTGATATGGATTTTTTTTTTTTAATTGGTGAAAAGTGATACATTTTAATCCATTTATAGTTACTTTTAATGTTGTAGAAGCTCTGCAAAACAAGAGAGCTCCCGTTCTGACTTGTTATAGCAGCTATCGCCCATGTGAGATGGTCTCCTGTTAAACTCGCACCTCTTGATCCCTTTCTCAATATTAGAATTTGTTTAAGTTTTGTAACTGTATGAATGTCTAATAAGAAAAGTTGATCGTTTGATCATTGCCATTTTCATAGCTATTGTTTATTCTTAACGATATACAGATGGGTGACAAATTAAAGGAAAAGCTAGGAAGGATGTAAGGAACTTTTGTAATACTGCTTTGTTAAAAATGTACAATTTGAATTTTATAGGATATGGGAAAGAGTGAGTTTTGGTATTATGCTGGGTTTGCGGTTTGCATAGCTTGCAACGCTAAAAGACCGGTTCCATCTAACAGACATTCTCATGTCTTGATAGATTTGAAACGTTTGAGATTAACAGCTTCGAGCAATTCTGCATCAACTACGCCAATGAGAAACTTCAGCAACAGTTCAACTCTGTGAGTAAAAGACGAGATGGCCGCCATTTCTCTCTTTTTTTTTTTTTTTTTTTTTTTTTTCTTTTCTTTTCTCTTTTCCTTTTTTTTTTACTACTCACTAGGGATGGACCGATCCTACTGTATGCAGAGCTGGATCAGTGATTTAGCATATTATCTGATACAAATTTTACGACATGACCGTACACTTTTTTGAGATCTTGTGAACATTTAAAGCCTGGACTGTGATAACTTTCTGTGATGAATTTATGTGATAAATTCTCATAACTAGCAGAAACAGAGCCACTCGGTTACAGTGAGGATCTCAGTATCTGATCAGTAAGAGGTATTGGTTGATGCTTATAGCTCTATTATGCATATTATGTCAAAAAATGTGAGATCGGTGCATTCCTATTACTTAGGCTGTGTTTAGTTACAGACATAACGCGTGCCTGATAAATGGTCCTTAATCAATCTTTTCCTTATAATTCTCGCAGCATGTTTTTAAACTGGAGCAAGAGGAGTACATGAAGGAGCAAATCCCATGGACGCTCATCGACTTTTACGACAACCAGCCTTGCATTGACCTAATCGAGGCCAAGCTCGGTATCCTGGACCTGCTGGATGAAGAGTGCAAGGCCAGTTCTTATTCTCAAGATTCTCATTTATGAGCTGAAAATATTTTACCAGATGAAAACATTTCATACAGAATGTTGCTTGTTATCTGTATGGCCTGGGCCTCATGTCTGAATTTCTTTTCCTCGTTTACATTTAATCAGCTTTGAAAATCAATGGATGCGTTTATTAACTCAGTGTTAGAATTAATAATTCATTTATTCATTTATTAATTGCAGTCTACCTCGGGAGATCCTTGAAGTTGTAAAAGATTTGGAGTTGCAGCAAACAAGGAGCTTGAGGTTTTGTCTGAACCTGGTTTGATGTCCTCACTCTTCCTCTCACAGGTACCCAAAGGAACCGATCAGAACTGGGTGCAGAAGCTGTACAGCCGCCACACAAGCAGCGAACACTTCGAGAAGCCGAGAATGTCCAACACGTCGTTCATCGTGGTCCACTTTGCGGATAAGGTGGGTTAAGTTCAGATAGAGTCAGCTTCAAGTGGAAGCCATTTTGTAAAGCTTCGTAAAGCTTGATTTGGCTTGTAGAACATGCCTCAGTTATCTCACACTAGAGTTGTTACAGTAAACCTCAACTAAAACCAATACTACACACTTGGGGAAAATTGTCCCTCAGGGGTTTTTTGGGGTGGTGAACAGTTCTAGGTTTCTCTGGCATGTTCCACGTTGTAGGGTTCTACATAAACGTTCCCTGCAGGCATGAGTGTGTCAAGAGACTTAAAACCTACTAAAAATAAACCTGCATCTGAATATAGGGAGTAACAGTGTACTTCAGTAATAATAGTAGATGCAGTTTAGCATAGTTTGACGTTTCGAGAGATACTGGAAATTCTCTCTGATGGACCGTTGTCTGAAATACCAAAGAATAACATGTAGTGTGTGTATGTATGTATGTGTGATTGTGTATGTATGTGTATATAAGTATTATGTATGTATGTAATGTGCGTGTGTGTGTGTGTGTGTGTGTGTGTGTGTGTGTGTGTGTGTATGTATGTATGTATGAATGTATGTATATGTGTGTGTGTGTATATATATATATATAATATATGTATATATATATATATATAATATATGTATATATATATATATATATATATATATATATATATATATATATATATATATATATATATATATATATATATATAATATATGTATATATATATATATATGTATATATGTATATATATATATATATATATATATATATATATATAATATATGTATATATATATATATATGTATATATGTATATGTGTGTGTGTATATGTATATCTATATTGACTGATTGATAGATTGCTATAGATATAAAAAAAAAAAAAAGAATTCCTGTTATCACTTATAGCTTTGTTTATTTATTTGTTTGTTTGCTTACTTGTTTATACAATACAGATATATGGAAAGCACCCTTGGTTCTATGTAAGATCTTTTAAGGGCACTTTCACACCTATTAGTCCGTCGAGTCGATTCAGAGCAGGGCCGTGACTTTTTGAGGGGGGCAGGTGCTCAAGAGGGGGGGACATGGCATCCCACTCATAATTATTCCAAATTATTTTTAAAAATAGTTATAAACTGTAGAGCATGTTTTGATTTCTTTCTTTTTTTTAATACACATAGACTCATGCAGATGTTTAATACTCAACAGATTTCTAGAAAATTGCCAATTCAGAAAGTGGCAATGGTTTTTAGCCATCACTATTTCTATATCTAGGCTATCACAAGAATAGGCAACACCAAAGAAAACAATGCCACACTGTGCATGCTTTAGTGGTCTATAAAATAAATAAGCATTCAAAATCTAACCATTCTTTACACAAAAATGAACAAAGGCTATTTTCTGAACAAATAAAATAATAAAGCAAACAATCTACCTTCCAATCTACAAATTAGGACTCTGTTCAGTTGCAACAATTAGGCCAAGTGCGTTCTGTGTACTGAGGTGAAGGGAGCAGGTTCATTGTCCTGCTTTACAGGACCATTCTCCTCGGTGCCTCGTCTTGGAAGGTTCTGATGACCTCACTATGCCTTATCTAGTTGCCTTGCTCTGTGGCAAGCAGAAGATCAGAGATCCGTTCTTCTCCACAGAAACTTCTCAGTTTGTTCTAGATATTTTCAGTTTTGAGAACGTGAACATAGTGAATGCCTCAGCAGTAATTATATGACACACTGTAAGTGCTGAACTCCACCAAGAGGCATTATAAGCTAATGTTCGGCAGAGGCGTGTATTCCCATTACGACAAACCCTGTTTAATTACGAAACGCCTCCACCTCGTACTTGCAAAAGATGTTTGTCATGAATGATGTTTTCTGTCTACACCATCTTTGTCTTTCTCACTCATCTGTTTTACACACAGATTTTACACGCAATGTTCTCATGAACACTGACTTTATTTAAGAATGCAGAAAAGGCTGGGCAAACTAATGATCGCCCAATACTCATCTCTCTTCCTGCACAATTTACTCCCAGCCCTTATTTAACATACCTCACCCAGGTAATCGCTGCATCAGAATGTTAAAGTGAGGTGTGTTGGAGCTAATCTTTGCAGGAATGGGGTTGGGCAGCTGTGAAGAAACAAAGCAGGAATATAAATGTGATGTGTGGGAAAGGCTACAAAGTTCAGTCCGTTCACGGTTTCGTGGAGTTTTTTTGTGATCATGGAGCCAAAAGGCTTGATTTTTCTGTCTTTTTTTTATCTTCAAAATTTGCAATGCAGTTTGTGGAGATGTTAGCGGAAAACTACTTGAATTGGCGAAATTGTTTTGCACGGCCTTTCGCAGTGATGTATGTTTGTAAATGAGATTTTTTTTTAGCTGTACTCATGTTCGACGCACGTGAATCGAAGAGGGTTTTGGCCGAATGCGTTGTGATGACGTCACATAACGCGCCTTGGCCCGAAACTGTGGAAAATCTGCTGTAATTTTGAAACATTGCAAGCTTCGCCAAGTAATGGGGAGCTTGAGTTTGCGTTCATTTCTGTGATCGCGAAATCCTGGATGGACTGAGAGTCCTGTTTCATTGTGGTAAAGATCTGTTTGCAGACAAAAAGTGAATACAACCGAAAAAAGGACTTTTGACCTTTTTTTTTTTTTTCTAGGCAATAATTCACTGCAGTATATAAAATGCACTTCTTTAGATTCTGTTTAAAAAAAAAAAAAACAACATGCATGCTTTGTTTGATACGTCAAAAAATTCCCGTGGGTGCACAAAAAAATGAGCAAACCAAAAACGCAACAGCGTTCAAAAACGCATCAAAATGAACTCAAAACTGAAATAGTAGAAATTGCTTTAGTGAACATCACATGCTTATTGCTGCTCGGCTAGAGCACATGTCAATCTGAGAATACAGAAAATACAGAGAGCTGGAGAATGTTTAGAGTGCGAGGAAAGATGAGCCTAGTGTAAGGCTTATATTTGTTGTATTTGTTTATACGAAGAGGAAAAGTACTCTACTGATGCTTTTATTTATGCTTATTTGATCAGATCCATTCAAATGATGCTATTGTTAGATGTGCCATCAATGAGTATGCGAACACTGAAAACCCAGCTGAAGGACATAAGAAGAAAGAATTCCTGTTCTCGTTAATTAACAAGAACTAACTTTGATTACTAAGGTTAACTAGATAACAGATTGAAATACCCGAAATCTTTTTCTTGAATCATGTGATATGCTCTGTCCAATCAGCAGCCAGGGTAGGATGTGCAGTAAGGATGAACCCTTTCTTTTCTGAGTTAATATCGATGTGTTTCTGATTTGCTTTTTCCGTTTGTGAGTGAGTTTTGCACTTACAGGCCACCATACTTTGGAGACTCCTACTTGTGTAGCTTATTTTAGTGTTTAAGACTTAAAAACAGTTTGCCTGTTCATGGCAGCTGTGATGATGCTCATTTCAGCTAGGGTGTCTATGGGATTTTCAGTTTTGTGCAACAGTGTTACAACTTCCAAAATTCTCCCTGTGACTAGTGCAATAGCACCTTACCGTACAATACTAACAAATAAGTAATTGCAGTAAAATTTATACAAAAATGACATCTTTTCACTTCATATGGTGAAGCATCCGCCTTTGTAGTCTAAAAAAATATCAAGTATCCAAACTATCATATAATTATTTTTAAGGCCTGACTACTCTGCTCAAATTGTTTTTTTTTTTTTTTTTTAAAGGATAAATAAATTCCAAGATAAGGTATGAGAGCTTTGCCATGTTTCTGTACATGTTGATTTGCTCTTTCAGGTTGAGTATCAGTGTGATGGTTTCCTGGAAAAGAACAGGGACACAGTGTATGAAGAACAGATCAACATCCTGAAGGCCAGCAAGGTGAGGCAACATTTCCTAATAAAGCTTTCTGAAATATCATGGGAGTCATCATAACTTTTATTAAGAAATGACACTGCTTCCAATCAATGTTTAAACTTTTGAAACTGCTTCTCCACTGTTTAAGCGTTTAACAATCGTTTTTGAGGTTGAACGCCCAACCTGGCTAACGGGGTCAGGGCACAGTGCCGGAATCTTTCTTTTACTTGAAAATAAGGTTTGGTTGGCTCAGAATTAAAGCACTATTCTTTAATAATACTAAACAAACAAAAAATTTTTTTGCACTTCCTGTTTATAGCTTGTTTTATAGCGTTGCTATAAACATCTTGTGAAATGTAATTTGTTAATGTAGTTTGTAGTAAGGATGGACCTTACTGTGTCACCGAGTATTAATAAATAGATACTGGTAATGCTTCATATTAAGGTTGCCTTAAGTGATATTATTTGAATCATTCATTAACATGAACAAACTATGAACTTTAGCCATCAGTAACATTAAATGTAATAAATAACACTCATAGAAATTGATGCTTGTGGGTTTTTAAAAAAAAAATAAACCAAATGAGCTGAATAATCACCTACATTAACCATTATACTGTATATAACATATAATAATATGTAAAAAAAAAAAAAAAAAAAAAATTTACTTTTTTAAGCAAAGTTATGGTGTATTAATGATGTTAATGGTTTGTTCTTGTTAACTAATGCAGTAAACAGTGTTAGTTAATGGACTCGAAGGCTGCATCCACATTCATCTGAATAGATCTGAAAAGTGCATTTAGGTTTTAAAACGCTCTCCGTCTACACTGGCATTATCAAACGTCCTCATTAAAACCTCTGAAAAACGTAAGAAGCGCTGGCCTGCGTCATTACCGTCGGGCATTTATTTAAAAATGCAATCTGACGGTTATACAAAATGGATAACTGGATCGCAAACACACCAACTGCAGTACATCATCCACCATCTTGTTTGTTTTGTGTTGAATGGGTCACATGACTGCATCACATGACTAAGAATTCAACATCGTTTTTGAATATCTGCGTTTTCTCAGTCCGCACTACAATATGAAAATGCCGTTTTTAAATTTATCTGCCTTGTAGAGCGTTTCCGAAAAGCCGTCTAGGTCTGGACAGAAGGCCAAAACATTTCTAAAAGGTTTATTAAGTAATGAAAGACCCAGGACTAAGCCGTGAGCACTGCAGTACTTTACATGGGATAAGTGTTATGAAATATTAATAAATCAGGTTTCAAGACACTTGATTTTAACCCAATACTCAAACAGTCTGAATGTTTGCTGCATATTTATCCTTTAAAGACAGAAATTTGTTTGTGGACCGTTATTGAATAAAACGACATTTTGATTGTCTTTGTAAATGCCCATCAACTTTGAGAGGTACAAAGTTCTGGCAAGCTTATTTACATAAAATATCTTCTTTTTTTTTTTTAAAAATGTCATAGTGCTCTTTATGTTAACTTCTTGCCATTTTGTTTTCAGGTAAAATGGTAGGGTATGTCTCCAGAGGACTTTAAAAGAGTCCGTCTTAGAGTTCAGTGGAGCAACATTAAGTCTAGGCTTAAAGCAGGAGAAAGATTCAAAATCCCTGAAGGTCACAGCGGTGTCCTCAGTAAGACCGAGCTTTTTGTGTCAGTTCTATCACTCTTCAGGTTGCTGCAGATTTGAAAATGACATGATCGAGGTCCTGTATTGCAATATCTGTGCAACCTTGATGTCTGCGTGAAATGTGCCGCTTTAGTGTGTGGCCATGTTTAAGTGGGGCGTGGCACGTGCTACAGACTTCAGCAGCCTTGTAGTATACAGTAAGATAAGAACTTTATGGACAGATCTGGATAAATATTTAAATCCCCTGTAATTTGTACAGAATAGAACACTTGGGGGGGGGGGGGGGGGGGGGGGGTGCTCTTACAGGAAAATAATCTAGAACATGACGCAGAGTTACTGTTACCAGCCTGAAGATGATTATTTTCCAATAATAGTACGTGTCAAAGTGTTTTATTCCTCTTATACATCAGCAATTTGCAGACTATTATGGATTTTTTTGTTCATGCTGTATGTTCTATCAGTTTTATAGTCCAGTTTAAGGTG
>NC_030433.2:18376398-18556398 GCF_001660625.3 Ictalurus punctatus
AATGTTCATTACATGAGGACATGAAAGGGCTGGTAAATAACCTTATACTTGAAAAAATTATAGAAAGAAATGTGGTTCTTAATAAAAGTACCCCCCCCCCCCCCCCCCCAATTATTGGGACCCTTCATGAAAATGAGCAAAAAATAAAAAACATGTTTTTTTTTTTAAACAAAACAATTTTTAAGTAGTGCAATTTGTTCCTACTAGACATTGGTTCCAAAATTACTGGCACCCTTAAAATTACGGTTTCAATTCAACACCTGCTCTGGAGAGAATAACAGCACTGAGTCTCTTGCGGTAACAAGGTTGGAGACACTTGTAGAGGATCTTGTTCCACTCCACCATGCAGAACTTTTTAAGCTCCTTTATATCAGGTTTGCCCATGTGGACTTCCCTCTTCAATTCAGCAATGCATTTGCAATGCTTTCAAACAGCTTGCTGTTGTGAAAGTGGCATTTAATGGTTGACAAACACAAGAATCTAAACTGCACAATGCTAAAACAGAGATGTATGAGCTCTTCTTTTTTTTTCTTCCTTCACCATATTCCTCACTGTGTGTGGAGAACAGTGGGCTCATGGGCCCAATTCCTTGCAAAATTCCTACTGTTTCAGACATGTGAAACTTATTTAAATTTTTGCTTAGTGGTATTTTTAACTGTATTGTGCAGGTCAACAACCTTCTGTCTCTTTTTGCGTTTTTCACTTTTTTTTCCTCCTATGGATGGCAAAAGGATACATTGTGGTTAAAGGCAACAACAGAATTCTCTGGGAATGAGACTGATTATTTGTTTGCAGTTCTTTAAAATATCCATTAGGGTGTCAATAATATTGGCACATTTTTTTTTATTATTTAAAAAAGTATTTCAAATAAGATTTTTTTTTTTAGAAATAGATAAATAGTTTCTCCAATTGTTTGAATGTAAAATTTAGAATTATTGTGTGCAATGTTAATTTTATTCAATCATTTCTTCTCATTTTTAATAATAATATTAGAGGGCACTGTAAGACCAAGACTCATAGATGGACTAAATGATTTTAGTAAATCAAGTTCCATAGACGAACCTACAGCTCTGCACTGAGGACCTTGAAACAAAGTCCTTATAAATATGGAAATAAGTGTCCTAGATGCATCTGTGTTGTATATGCCTTCTGAAGTAATGTAATTTATATAGAAAATATAGAACGGTGCCATTTATAGACCATTTATTTTAGATATTATGTTATATTACATAATACTGGCTGTTTATTAAAACTCAGACAGTACTTATGATCTTGTGTTCTTTAGTCCATATTTCCTCTTACATCAAAACTAACCCAGTTTACAAATCTTTTAATGTCATCCTGAGAATACTGACATGTTCTGCTCATATACTCGTGCACTAATCTCTAAAAATGTTCAAAAACTTCTGGATGTGTTTATGAAAATTATCTTTAAATAAATGTAACTAAGAAATATTTTTTCATTTATTTGTGAAATAAACTGAGAAGCTAATCCTGACACCTTGATTCGTTTTTTTTTTTTTTTTTTTCAGTGTACTCCACTCACCCTGAAAAACTCTTTGGTGGAGCCTGAGTCTAGAGTGCCGTATGCTATGTCTGTTTGCTTGGCCAGGTCTTCGGCACTCTCGATGGGCGACACCATTCTCTCTACGGTGAGGAAGGCAGCCAAATTAGCCGTGTAGGAGGAGATGATGATTAAGGTGAAGAACCACCAGACACCTCCCACGATACGACCGGACAGAGACCTGCACCATGGGAGAGGAAACAAGGGAAGAAAAGGACAAAAGGAGTACAGGTGATATGGAGCAAGAGGACAGCAGTGGAAAAGAGAAAGACGAGAAAGATCAGTCAGCAGAGTGTGCCAAGCAGAGATTAGGAAATCTATAATCAAGCATGATGAGGCCACGGCTTATCCCCTCGGCATGGAACTGAAAATGAAACATGCAGTGGACCACCGGAGCGGCGCGGTGCTGAGAGAGAACCATGCCCAGAATACTGACAAGCAACCGATTTCCCTGAGCTTAAGGCATGTTCCACCTCATAGAAACAACCCACAAGCATTAGATGAACGAGTATCAGATAGTCAGGGATCACAAACCCTAATCCAAATTTAGAACCTTGCCTGGAGGTCCTTGGTGATAGCCTGTGACACAGGCTAGTTTAAGATCTTCTCTTGTGAAAACGACACTTCGATGGGATGCCATGTGGTAGGCAGGAGGGGACGTCACTGACAAGAATTTCCACGGAGGCGGCACAGCACAAACTAGCACCGCTTACATTTACACCTTGTGTTGATTATGCAAAATCAAAAGGGATGCTGGGATTTCTTGAATCCAAACTGATGGAGACCAAACATTAAAATTGTAATTTCCTGAATCACAAATCCATCATCAGATTTGCAAATGGTTTGTTCACACTGTGTTCTAAATGAAAAAAAAAAAAATGGAAGAAAAATATACGAGATGTTCAAAACATGTTTTTTTGGCTTTAAAATAATAAAAGCTCCCATAAATTAGAGATAATAAATAAGCTCCCATATTTCTCCTTCGCTTGTTTTTCATTTGAAAGTTAATGAAGGATGTGTATCAGCAATTACTGGAGAGTAGCAAGAAGGGTAGATTAAAGATTGCCGTTAGTGCAAGATGTACTACTAATATAAATCACTACATGCCTTTTTAAAATGAGGATGACGGTAAAGGTGGAAGACATGATCTCTGAAATATCAGCAGGATTTTCCAAGTGCTACAATTTAAGGTTATTTTAATGAAAGAACATTTCTGCATATGTTGATCCCATTTTTAAGAAAATCTCTGTCTTTTTTAAATTTTTTTAAAAAAGAAACAAAAACAAAACAAGTTACACATCATAACCAGTATACATCATAACCAGTACACATAACCAGAGAACTGCCTGAATAGCTTACTCGTTCTTCCATTTTGACCCTCTTCATGCTGAAATGTACTGCAGTAGGCATTTTTTCACATTAGGATTCAAAATTATGAATATTTGATTTCTAGACTTTGTTCCGTGAAACAAGTAGACGCATGTATGCCGAGAATGGCTGAATGGCTGCAGGGAGCTGAGGGGGGCGAAGACAAATTAATGGCTGCTGGAAGCTGAAGGGGTGGGGCTTAAACAGCATGTAGAAGAGTTGAAAACACTCTGTAAATCCATAACGTGATCACAAATGTGTGAAAATTATTTGTATATTGTGAACAACATACATGCAAAATATTTCCAAATAATAGATACATTTATGAAATTGACTATGGATTTATGATTTATAAAATTATGATTATGATTTATAAAATTCATTTTGACATTTATATCTCCAGACTGTGAGAAAGGTTGTTAGCTGCAGTCTTTTCAAATCCCATACTAAATGTGCTGTCTTCTGCTAAGCACGTTCCAACATGCAGACACACAGTCGGTCATGGTGACGTCTGAGGGACAGACTCGTCTGGGATCGGAGTAAGCATGACTAATCGAGCTGACCCTGTGAGACAAAGTCGATTTAATAAAAGCCTCAACTGAGCGGACATGACACCAGCGAGTCGAGCTGATCACTCCGCTGCTCCATCGCCTGGCATACGGGATCATTCATAAGGACATATAATCCAGGGACAAACACATGTTCTCCCACGTGCCTCCCATGTCGCTGTGTATAATGCAGCCTCTCTGATCACCGCCAAACAGTGAAAGTGTGACTGTCATTGTAGCGCACACACATACACACCTGTCACCATGGCAGGTCAGGAAGCAGAGAGTCATTAGCGGACTGCGATAAGCATGTTATTGCTTTTGAATATGTCGGACTTTGTAAGTGCACTCAGTACTTTATGTCCTTGCTAGTGCAAGGTTTGGAGTTATTAGATATTGAAAAGGCACATCAGTCGGTTTTCAGGAGATGAAACTAAGGACGTTTTCACACATTCAGTCTAATTGCTGAGTCTAAATCAAAGCAAAATGTAGATTTCTGGTTGGTGGGTTGGTTGGTTTGCTTTTTGATTTGGTTTAGTTATACACTGCACATAATTAAAGGAACAAAAAATAAAGACATTGGTTGAGGATTGAGGGGCATGTAGGCCTAAAATTCAGAATGACCTTTTTAAGGTCAGAATTACCTTTCAAAAGTGCGTGTAAAAATCACCCAAACACAGAGAAGGCAGAGTCAGAGTTAAAGAAATTATTAGGTAATCCATCCATCCATCCATCCATCCATTTTCCATACCACTTATCCTACAGAGGGTCACAGGGGAGCCTTAAGCCTATCCCAGAGAACCTGGGGCACAAGGGGGACACACCCTGGACTCCAACCAATCTCGGGGAACAATCGCACACACATTCACACAGAACGGACATTTTGGAAATGCCGATCAGCCTACAACACATGACTTTGGACTGGGGGAGGAAACCAGAGTACCCAGTGGAAGCCCCCAAAGCATGGGGAGAACATGCAAACTCCGCACACACAGGGTGGAGGTGGGATTCAAACCCCCAACCCCGGAGGTGCGAGGAAAACATGCTAAGCATTAAGCCACCATGTCCCCCATGATTAGGTAATCATTTAAATAACTAGTTTAAAACATTTTGTGTGTTGCATCCAGTGATTATTTTCTCCTTTTTGTTCATCAGTCCAAATATCCAGAACACATGGCATCACTACAGCTCTGTCCTCTGTTCCTTGTAGCTCAGTCTAACAGCTCTCATCTACAAAAAAAATACTGCAACCCAAAACACATGTCTGGTTCACTTCCTGTTATTGCAGTTGGTAACAGAGTTCACTTGGAACCGGACTGAGACCACTTTTATCTGAAGCTCTTGGACGTTGTTTTGGTGTTTTGGTGTATACACGTTTGTTCCATTCAAATGGAATAAACACTGAATATGTGAGAGTGCCAGAATGCCTGAGTGAAGCTGAGAGAGTGGGGTTTTAGACTGTGCAATTTCAGCACTTTTTAAAAAAAAAATGTTAACATTATTGTCACACCGTATGATCGATGATCCCAAAACAATTTGGCCGAACTCTATAAAAGATTGTTTTATAGTATGTTCACCATGTCATCATGCAGTAAAGATGCTCTCAGGATAGACCTGTGATTAAAGAAAACCACAGCATCATTAATCTGCACAATCTACAGACAAATGGGCCCACATAAACAGAAAACACGTCTTCATAATAATAGTAGCAATGTTATGCCTAGAGTAAACTAGTTTTAATAGGTAAAGAAGAGGAGTTTGGAGCTGTTCATAAAGAGTACAGCATGGAATGCCCATTGTTCTAAGTGAACTTCAGGTACAGTAATATGGCAGCTTTGCAATACACTGTACAAGATGCCAGGAATGTAGACTGGTAACATTATAATAATTATCGTGAGCATGTCAGTATTTTAACCGATCGCTTACTCAAACAAACAAATTTGATTTCACGTTCAAGTTTCACATACAGTGGACATAAAAAGTCTACACACCCCTTTTAAAATGGCAGGTTTTTGTGATGTCAAAAATTGAAAGCAAGATCAATCATGTCAGAACCTTTTCTACCTTTATTTTGACATTTTGACCTATTAAATGAAGTGAAAAACAATAAGAATCATTTTTGGGGGGAAATAAAGAAAAATAAAAAATATACAAAAACCTGGTTGCGTAAATGTGCACACCCCTAAACTAATACCTAATTTTATCACAACATTCCATCTTTTTGGGAGAGTCAATCAGTTTGGCACACCTTGCCTTAGCAATATTTTGCCAATCTTCCTTGCAAAAGCATTCAAACTCTGTCAAATTGGCTGGGCATGTCCTGTACACAGCCCTCTTCTGGTCATCCCACAGATTTTTCATTGGATTTAGGTCTGATCATCATTTAGGTCAAATCATTCAGTAATGATCTAACTTAGCTTCATTTTTTGCCAATTTACAGGGGTGTGTAGACTTTTTTATATCCATTGTACTGTAATACTATGTCGTCCTCCAATTGGTGGCGTTTACAACAGTGTAATAGCAGCTCTGATATTTTAATCTCAAATTATAGACAATATGCGTTCCAAGATCGGGATCTCATGACCGAAGAATTCTTTTCCGATGTTACCATTTTTGCCTGTGACAAAAAAATCATACAGTGTAAAGACAGCTTTAAGCACAAGACCAGTGGAGACTCTTCAACATGAGAGGCTTTTCAAGCAAAAGCTAGCTCTAATCTGTATCTGGAAAACCGTTCCACTGTGAGTAAAATTATGAATAAGTGTAGAGTGAATAGAAGAGAAAACAAGGAGGGATTGAGGGAGAAGTAAGGGGGGGTGGGGACCTTGAAACACTGTAGATAAATGAAAGGTCACTGCCTGTAGCCCCGGTAAGCCTACAGTGCTTTATTTATTCATGGCTTGCTCTCTGCTAGGCTGATTAAGATTTAATACCTGCAAATCAGTTTCTCCACGCATGAGACCGAAGCCATACACCATCACTCTCCACATTACCGATCTCTAATTCTAATTTTGCTGGGAGGAATAACAGCAAGCATTCCCATTAACAGCACACAATCATTTCTCCAAATATCAGGATTTAAGCAACAATCCAGTCAAAAATGAAATTTTCACAGTGCTCCCCTTATTGCAAAAGTAGGAAATCAATCAAAGACATGTTTGGCATGTAAAGTTTTGGGGGGGGAAAAACACCAGAGAACAAATTTCCATTCTTCAACTGTCCAACCGTGCCTACAGTATCCTCAGATTTCTGTTCTTGGCTAACAGGAGTGGAACCCGATGTGCTCTTCTGTGCTGGTAACCAATCTGCTTCAAGATTCGATGTGTTGTGCATTCTGACATGTTTTTCTCCTCACCACAATTGTAAAGAGTGATTATTTGAGTTACCGTAGCCTTCCTGTCAGCCCGACCCAGTCTGGCCATTCTCCTCTGACATCTCTCATCAACAAAGCATTTCTGGCCACAGAACTGTTGCACCATTCAGTGTAAATTGTAGAGACTGTCGTGTGTGAAATCCCAGGAGATCATCAGTTTCCAAAATACTCAAACCAGCCTGCCCAGCACCAACAACCATACCACAATAAAATCATTGAGATCACTTTTTTCCTCCATCCTGGTGTTTACTGTGAATCTTAACTGAAGCTCTTGACCTGTGTCTGCATGATTTTGTGCATTGTGCTGCTGCCACACGATTGGCTGAATGGATAAGTGCATGAATGAGCAGGTGTAAAAGTGTTCATAATAAAGTGGCTAGTGAGTGTCGATAAATGAAGAATTCCAATTAAGCACTGTGCAAAATGCTAATCTAAATCATCACATACTTATCAACTGTAATATAAAACACAATTTAGCCCAAACCTCAGGCCACACCTCCATCACCTTTATCATCCCTACACGATATTACATTGCCACAATAACCAGTGACATTTTATCTGATTATATTGTATAATCGTTTAAAAAGAGCAGTCGTATTTCCCTAAGAAAAATGGCAGATGAGCCAATCGACATTAACCTGGAATGATCTGCACAGGTGTTTTGAACTCCCTAATATTAACCGACACTTCCTGGAAATCTAGCATGCTCTTCCTTCAATCTAACATTCTCTTGACTGAACTTGCATGGATACACTTGCTTTCTGTCACGTCTGTCATTTAACCACAGGTTAAATGGACAATGCTTTGAATCCATTAATGTGAAATAAAATCTATTAATGTATGTTAAATGGTCTGAACTTATATAGCGCTTTTTTCCAAAGAGCTTTACACTGTGTCTCATTCACCAGTGGTAACAGAGCTGCTATGCAAGGTGCAAACTTGCCATCAGGAGCAACTTGGGGTTCAGTGTCTTGCCCAAGGACACTTCGGTATGTGGAGTCATGTGGACCAGGAATCAAACCGCCAACCCTATGATTAGTAGACAACCTGCTCTACCACCAGATCCACAGCCGCCCTTTATCTAACATTAGACAATGTATGGATGTAAAAATATTAAATAGGCCTTCAGTAAAGTTCAAATCGAACACTTTATGAATAATGTTAAAGTGATGAAAATTAGAAAATGATTAAATACGCTGGTTCTTTGGCACTCTATTGCGTCGGTCACTGCAGATGCAATAACAGTCAGCATCAGAACAGTCAGCCATATGGACATGTAATTTTTTAAAATTTGTTTTATTTTATTTTATTTATTTATTTATTTATTTATTTTACTGTTCACTGTGCATTACCGCAGAATCACTAAAAAATCACCACCTGAGTTGTCACGATATCGGCTGCCGGTAAAGAGTTCTGGACTACACGGCTGGTAATATTATTATGCCCTCCCCTACTCTAATTAAACATGAAAAAGTTTAGGCTATTAGATGATTAAAACATTAATAAAAAAAACATGAGCATGGAAAAATCAAAATCACCCTCCCCCTTCTAACTTTTCCTAAGATAAAAACTTGTGTGTCGTGACACCAAACCAAACCATGGACCATATTCAGAGCTCAGTTCACACTCACAGTGAGAATTTAATACCAAGATGTAACCATTGGCATTCAAAATTCTGATCTTGAACTTAAGCCCATTTTTCTTGTGTCATATCAGGTTTTTTGCTTCGTGACAGCAAAATGTCCTCATCTGTAGTGTGATTTCCACTCTCCTCCCTCCTCTCACTCTTAACGCTGGCCTGATGAGTGAATCATATCCTCTCATAAGCATCACAGGCTTCCTCCTGATCTTTCCCTCCCCTTAGTCTTGCATTCATTTCGTAGCAATTTCCGGAATAAAAGACGCTATTGAATGGAGGCAATTACTTACTACAATTACACGATCGACCCTCAAACACTAAAACTGGAGGGAGAAAAAGGAAAGGAGAGAGAGGGATAAAAGAGAGTTCTAGGTGAGATGGAGAAATCCAGAGATACTTTGGAGCAAGAGGAAGGACTGAACGTTTTCTCACCATCACACCTACCAAATACATCCACCACCTTATCCATATGCACACACTTGCAACTGTATTTTCAGTTCCTCTACCACTGGCCCTATCTGCTATACACACATGCAAAAAATAAGTAAAAACTCAAAGCAATGAAGCATAAAGTATGCATAGAAAGAGGGAAATTTCCTTGCATGGCAGAAATAGCTTATCCAAAGGCTTTATAGAGGAGAGGTGCAACAATGAAATGCAAAGCACACCAATCCGAGTAGTAGTATTAACATAACTCAGTTTGGCATCTTCTGCTGCAATTTCAGACTTGCTTCACAGACTAATATATGTATTTTCGATCCAGGGATGGATTCTCAAGCTGCCTGTCTGATAACCACTGACCTCTTCCTTTACCATGCCACACAGGAGCTAAGTAATTCTCCTGATAGTAGTTCAGAGCAGCAAGAATCATTACCTGTACTGTGCCATTATCCAAGCTGCATTCTGCAATCTGTGTCCCATGTCATTATCCAATATGGGAACTCCTTGTTTTATTCGAACTGCAATCCCCATGTTATTACTTGATCTGGAATCCCTGTGGTGTTACCCAAGGTCAAGCCTCTATATGTACCTCATGTTAGTACCTCATGTGGTCACGATCTGCCACCCTTGTCTTTATCTGATCTGTGTGCCATGATGTTACTCATTTTGCATTCTGTCTTGTTTCTTGATCTGCACCCTGTATTGTTACCCAGTCTTTATCCCCCATGTTGTTACCCCATATGTGCCTTGTGTTTTTATCCAATTTGCAACTCCCATGTCTGCACCCCCTTGTTATCACAGTCTGCACCCCCATGTTATCACCTGATCTGCCACCCTCTTGTTGATACTCACTCTCTGCACTTGTTAGCCTCAGACACCCACAGTTTATGGAGCATTTGATAGATTTTGTACAAACTTCAGAATATTACAGATCTTCTGTGCACTGGTTTTCAGAAAAACAAAAAATATATGTTTCAGAGTATGATATAGTCACTGGGCTATATCATATCTATATCACCACTATTAAATTGATGGATTTTTGTGTGTTAAGCACATAGTACTGAGTCAAAGAGGTAATCTTGTGATTTTGCAGATAGGCTATAGGTCATTATGGGCCATTAATAAACTTGAGCTTCCTGTACTGTTACCCTATTTGCATGTCCTGTGTCATTACCCATCCCATGCCCCCTGTGTTGTTACCCAATTTGCATGTCCTGTGTCATTACCCATTCTACACTCCCTGTGTCATTACTCAATCTACACCCCTTGTGCCATTAGCCAATCTAAATCCTGTGTCATTACACAGTTTGTACCCCATTTTGTACCCAATATGTCCCACTGTGTCATTAACTGATCTGTGACTCCTGTCTCATTACCTGATCTGTGACTCCTACCCAATACCCAAATTAAAGGCATCTTGGTGTTTCAATTCTCTTGATGCTTGGTTCAAAACTTAATGCTTTATGATTAGAACATCATAAACAAACTTGAACAAAGTTAGCCAGCTAAACATGTCCATTATAGACAACTCCATCCATCCATCCATCCATCCATCTTCTACCGCTTACTCCTTCATCAGGGTGGTGGGGAACCTGGAGCCAATCCCAGGGAGCATCGGGCACAAGGCGGGGTACACCCTGGACAGGGTGCCAGTCCATCGCAGGGTATAGACAACTCCTCAGTAAAAAAAAAATGACCTAGCTATAGAGCATTATTTTAGTTAGTTCACCAATATAAAGTGATATTTAGCTACTTACTGTAGCTGAGATGAAATGGGCATTGCAAAAGTGGAGATCCTCTGAACAATTATCTCTCCTAACTGCCTGTAAACATAACCGGCTTCTGTTGGCTCGGAAAGGAGCCTGATTTGATAGGATGTGGTAAAAATGAATGTGCATGGCTGACAAGCAAATGTCTTTACTCACATGTCTCTTGTTTTGTTTTCAAATTTGCAATATATGCCACAATAATGACTCTAATATATATATATATATATATATATATATATATATATATATATATATATATATATCAGTGATGTTTTTCATTAAGTTGTAGTTTTAATTAGTTTATATTTAAAAGCATATACTAAAAAATAAATCATATAAATTATGCCATTTTTTCAGCCCAGTGTGTCCTCAATTTCCTTGGTTTCAGATTTTGGTTATTTTTATGCATGTCTAGTAAATATCTGACCTCCTTAATGTCCTTGACTGAAAAGGAAGTTAAAGATGGATATTGTCTGAAAAGCAGACAATCGTGATCCTGTCCAAGTGCATTAGAAAATATCCTCTAAACATTTTCATACCACACCCTGCAATCATTCACCCAGTTTTGTGCAAGTTCTGCCTTTTTTTTTTTTTTTTTTGCAAGAACGCAAAGCTGCCAGACCAGGATGGCTAAAAAATTATGAATATAAGATGTTTCAAATGGTTAAGGGCCAAAGTGCAGGAAATGCAATAAGAATCAAGTCCGATAATTCAATTTTGTGTTCTCTGCCAAATGATGATTAATAATTCAAATTCACCCAGACTCCCAAATCTCTAGCATTAAGAATTCCTTCTGCACATTTAATGCACACAAGCATCAGGAGAATTTCCTCTGCCCCACCTTTCTGAGCTATCAGTATGCGACTAGGTAATGTGGAGGCAATTGGAGTGCAACACAATGCCCTGCGATACCTTGCAGTGTTATTGCATCACAAATTACAGAACATATAATAACATTGGAGAGATAGTTGATGAAAACTTATTTAAGCAGTATTTTTTAAGGGAGTGCATTCTGTTTTTCCAGTCTGGTTCATCTCTAAATGCAACTTTTACCTCTTTACATTTCATGCAACTTTATTATGTCTATACTGTATTGATGAATCTTATAGACCTAAATGAAATTCTAAATGAGACTTCTTATCAAAGATAGGTCAAAACCATAAGCCCGCTATAGCACTGCTGGTGCAGGCTATAGTGTTGAGTGTTTGGGCTCTATGGTTCTGATGCTGTTCTAAGTACCTGTTGTTTTCCACCATGTGTTGTTCTTTAAATTGCTCCTTTGTTCTCCTGGTCCTGACATGTGAGTCAATTCTTATCTGGTGAGGGGGGACTGAAAAATAAAATCTATTTTTTTTCTCTCCTTAATTGACAAAAAGGTCTTAAAATGCTCTATCATGGTCAATACAGAGAGACTGAATGAGAGAGAGAGAGAGAGAGAGAGAGAGCTGGCATCAGAGATAGCCACATAAAGCCTGAGGTCATCTCAGCAGGTGTACAAATTATCCGCAAACAAATAACACAAAACAGCCGACTGCCCACAGCAGCACAATAATGAATATGTGTACCATGTAATTCAAAGGCTTTTTTCACAGGACAAATGAACGCATGAAGACGGTGAGGTACACAACAGGCAATGACTCCCATGAACCCTCACTGCTAAAATTCCCAGAGATTTGTCAAACACGGTCAATTTGACAGCAACACAGCACACGTGAGACATGTCTAACTGAGACACGGACAACGTACTTTGATATGTGCACAAAAAACATATGTGGATTGACAGACCTGCACAGCAAAGGATATGTCTATGTAATCTGATCAAAATTTAATTACAGCCAATTCCGAGCACTACCTGAGTCATGCATGATAATAACGATCCGGGAGGGAGAAAATGCTACATTCACACCGGCAGCAATTTTTTTTAACCTTGCATTGCTCGAATTGCTTTATGTCGATCATTAGTTGATAGTGGTCATGTCCTATCGTTAGTTTACAGCTGGTTTTACTGGTAGGGCTAGGTTGGTGTGAAATCCACACAAATAATGATATCCTCACAAGCTGGCAACAGAACATATACTAAACCCCTGACTTGTTAACAAATCTGATTTCTTCCATCTAAAAATAACAATTCTGGAGAGAAATATTTGTGTATAAATTGCATTCATGTAACACATCATTGTCTGCTTTTTGATATGCCTAAGTACAGGGTGTCCCAAAGTCACCACACATAGGAGATTATGATTGCTAGCACTAAGTCGGTTGTGCCTTCGTCAGTGAATGTTCGTGGACGTCCACTTCTGGGTTGTCTTTTTGAACACTTCCAGTCTTTTTGAATTTGTAAATAAATTTGGCAACAGTGTCGTGTGTGAGGTGCTTGCCATGTTTCCTGTTAAAGTCCATCATAACCTTGCGACAGCTTCCTGATCCAGTCACGAGAATGATTTCAATATGTTCTTCTTTAGTCAAAGGCATTCCTAAAGACTATATGTATGGAGACTTTTGAGACCCCCTGTAGAATGGCAAAAAATAACATCCCTGATTTATTTTGATTATATCAAACACTTCAAGATTTACCAATTGTCTTTGGAGCTCAAGTAGAGATGAATATGTGGAACCAAAAACCAGGGAGATTATTTCTCAGAAGGGGAAAAATCATACCACCACCCATCAATTCCACTGGTAGTCACCACATTCCACATTCAAATTTCACCATGCTTCTTGCATAAAGTTAAACACTGTGCAAAGTTTTCACTTTGCTTGACCACTTTGTGTTGATAATGGGGACTCCACCCCCTTTTGCTGGAAATCTCCAGCTCTCATTGAAAGCAAATTATATATGGCCATTTTGTAACGTCGCTGCTGGTGTGAATGCAGGGTTACAAATGCTTCCTTCAAGACATGTAAAGCCATCCAGTGCAACTTTTCAAAACATCATAGGGCATCTGAACATGTCTGAACAGAGCTAACTGCTTTACTATGTATATGTGAGCTAAGAGACATATGAGATTGGCTAGCATCAATCCGATCAACAGGGAAAACTCCCGGCCTTGGATGGCTGTGGGGTCATTGGGGTTCGAGTTGTTTATTTCACAATGATGGGGAGAAATCTTAGACAGTTGCACCACTCAGAGACGCCTGAATGTGTCATTTTGTCTAGATAAGATGAGACCCATACTGTGCAGAATGACAGTGGTTCCCTTCTCCCCGCAGACACCGTGGTAAATACATTTGCATTATGACCAGTCCTTGACTGAATACTGATTATGAGTCTCTCAGCTCTGGTTCTACTCTTTGCAAATTACATGCACTTTTCAGGCAAGTTCGGACACCCTTTGGTACATTGCCATGGTAACAACACAGCTGCACGGCTATTTCAGGTGCCTCGTATTACCATATCAATGCTCAATGAGACCTTTTCATGAGCTAACTTGAGGTTAAGAGACTAATTCCATTTCTTTCTCCAATCAGTATTCCATTAAAGAAGCCAGCCCTGGGGCAATCAAGCACAGAGGTGAGAGAGTTAAGCGCTTACCTGGGTGAGATGTCACACCCCTGCTGCATGAAAGCTCCCAGGGAGAACCAGAGACTGTTGAAGATGCCGAACTCGTTGGGGGGCTGGTCACTGGGCAGACCGTCGGTGCCCTCCTCGGGCTCCTCGGTATGCCACTCATACGGGCTGAAGCGGCTGACCAGGAAGAGCACCACGCTCACGCCAATGTAGGCGAACACGATGCACATCCAGATCTCGTAGGCCAGTGGGTCCAGGAAGGAGAATACACCTGGCTTGGACTTCTGTGGTTTTTTGATCATGATGGAGATGCCCAAGCTCATGAAGGGCTTAGAGAAGTCAATGACCTCCTCCCGGACCAAGGTAATAGTCAATGGGGCCACAGCGATTTCCGCTTTCTGAAACACGCAGGTACATTCATTAAGACACTGTTAGAGGAAGAGATAAATACAAGATGTGTTGCTTGGCAACCAATATAGGAAGAGATTAACAGGGAGATAATTAATGTCAATTTTTGGCCTTGATTTATATCAGCTTGAGAAATCAACCTGCTTTAAAGTTGTGTCAAACTGCAGAAGCTGAACCATCCAAAGCCTCTTGTACACTACCTCTATAATGTCCAGTAAATTACAGCAATGATGGTTCACAAACACTTTTTCTACACTTAAATAGTAGCCAGTTAGGCAATTGACTAATCCACCACAAGGTCTATCAGCCAGTAACAGGATGAAAAACTGTATACAACCCATTTATGGCAATGGCTTTAGGTTGGTTTGCAAATTTTATTTGGTTTACATGGCAATGCTTCCTGTAAATGACAATAGCCTTTAATAAAGTGTTTTAGTACATGCTTGAAATCAGTCATTACAGTTGTTTTATTCTCTATGTTCTCAATATTTTGCAGCAAAATGTATTTCAAAATGGTTTGATGGTCATTTATACACAACTATCATTACTTTGAATATCTAAGGAATCAAACATTTGGGTATGTGCTGTTATAGAAAAATAATCAATGATGTGGTGCTGTGATGTGGTCCAATACGGAGTGGAGTTACTGTTACCACCTTGAAGTCAACTATTTCCATATATTGTTTTATTCCTCTTATACAGTATAATTTGATAACAGCAATTTGATAACAATTACTTTTTTTATTATTATTTTTATTTTTATTATTGCCCACAATATCAAATTAATATCAGCAGTATCACCTAGCATAACAAAGAGCTCTTCAAAACACAGGGTGTTCAAAACCTAAAAGAAAGGAAAAAGTAAAATAAATAAAGAAATAAGAGTAAGATAAGATGGGGGGCACACGGCAGGCTTCGTGGTTAGCATGTTTGCCTCACACCTCCAGGGTCCGGGGTTCGATTCTCACAGTGGCCCTGTGTGTGCGGAGTTTGCATGTTCTCCTCGTGCTGTGGGGGTTTCCTCCGGGTACTCCGGTTTCCTCCTCCAGTCCAAAGACATGCATAGTAGGCTGATTGGTGTGTCTAAAGTGTCCGTAGTGTATGAATGTGTGTGTGATAGTGTGTCCTGCGATGGACTGGCACCCTGTCCAGGGTGTACCCCGCCTTGTGCCCGATGCTCCCTGGAATAGGCTCCAGGTTCCCTGTGACCCTGAAAATGAGTAAGCGGTAGAAGATGGATGGATGGATGGAAGATAAGATGGATAAAAGACGAGTCATGGTGATTTTGAGCATTCTTTACATATGGAGTTAAAATGAGGTTGAGAGCAGTCCAGTGTACATGTTAAGGGACTGTTTATGTAGTCCCAGAGGGGTGACCATATCGACCAGAATTTGTCAGATTCTTGATGTTTGTCATAGGTGAGCTTTTCAAGTGGTAACCATGTAGCAATCTGTGATATCCACATTTTGAGAGATGAAGCCTGTGATGCAGACCAAAGTAACAAAATACATTTTATGGCTAGATGAACCAGAACAATGAACAACTGCTTTTCATCTTTTTTAAACAAAATGTTCACATTAAGATTCAAGAGATACAAGGTTGGGTGTTATGTAATGTTAAGGGGAAATCAGGATTAAAAGAAAGTGTAATAAGACAAGGAGAGAAAGGCGGGTATTTTAAGTCCAGGACAGTGTTAAATATCGTATAAGGTTCTGATATGCCCTTTAACTTTGTAAAGCACTTAACAAATGGTAGTAATCTAATTGGTAGCGGAGAACAAATCGCTGCTCATTTGCCGATCGCCTGACCCACCGTCTGTTTTGGGACCACGTTCATTGCCCATCGACCTAGATTTATCTGCCTGACTCTTTTTAATAAAAAGCTGAAACTGCACTTGCATCTGTCTGATTATTCATTACATGACAGAATAGTTCGCCTTCAACATGGATGCAGCAAGAGAGCAAAGGGAGCATCACGCCAGGATCTTTATGCCGGCATTTGATTCCATGTGATTTCCCCAGTGGCTTTACCTGGATGTTCCGGCTCCCTTCAAGGGCTTCGAAAACCCTCTGATGGGATTTTTCCTCCAGTGTCAATTCTATTTTGAGAGCCTGGTGAACCCCAAGCCCAAGGAGATGAAGTGGCCACATGCAACTTCGGCCTAGGGAGTGTAGCGGAGTTCATCTGCAACATGAGGGTGATCTACGGGAAGGCAGACTTTAAATTTAATTTAGAGAATGTTTTGAGGAGGGCCATCCTGACCGACGAATCTGCGAGGCCATTCAACACCTACTACCAGGAGGTCAACATGGCGACCTCATCTCCAGAGCTAAAGCCTGAGACCCATGAGGTAGTCTTCCCTGCAGAGCTCCAGCCGGAGGTAACATGGTCACCTCAACCCAGGAGCTCCAGCCTGAGACCCGTGCGGAGATCCCTCCTGCAGAGATCTAGCCGGAGGTCAACATGGCAACCTCTTCTCCAGAGCCCCAGTGTGAGACAGATGAAGTGGTCTATCCAGCCATGATCCTGATAGAGGTCAATGAAGTGACCTCCCAGGTTCAGTTCCAGTTAGGGGTTGACGGCACAGCCTACCAAGTCCTGTTCACGCCAGAGGCCGACAAGATAGCTTACCAAGTCATGCCCATGCTTGAGGCTGACAAGGCAACCTACCAAGCCATGTTTTTGCCAGAGGCTGATGAGGCGGCGTCCCAAGCCATGTTCCTGTCTGAGGTTAACAAGGCGGTTTCCCAAGCCATGTTCCATCCAGAGGCCGACGAGGCAGACCATCAAGCCATGTTCCAGTCAGAGGCAGACGAGACAGCCCACCTAGACATGTTCCAGCCAGAAGCCGACGAGACGGCCCACCAAGCCATGTTCCAGTCAGAGGCCGATGAGGCGGCCCACCTAGACATGTTCCAGCCAGAAGCAGACACGATGGCCCACCTAGACATGTTCCAGCCAGAGGCCAATGAGACAGCCCACCAAGCCAGACTCCTTTCATAAATATTAAATAAATTTCTCCTTACAGAAAGCTTCAAAATATGGTTAAATAACCACTCTTCACTTAGTTTATTGTGAGTCTTAGTTTATGTTGACCATTTGCCAAGTGTGCCAGTTGTTACTCCAAAAATAATACCATATTGAATATATGAGTGCATTAATGTAAAGCTGTGATCTTCCTTGCAGCTGTAACAGTTTCAACCTGTTGGACTGATAAAATATATTGTTAGAGAATAATCCCCACTTTCTCAACTCATTTTGCAATTTCTCTAATTGGACAAGGCTTTGCAAGTTAATGGTGGAAAAACTACAGAGCTAAGCTGAGGGCTTTAATTCTGAGCGAGCAGGATGACCCAATCAATTCAGAGAAATATGCCTATAGCAAAAGACAGAAAAATGGTTGAAACTATGGTCTGGGAGCAAAGCAGACCTTCACTGGAAATCCACAAACCTGATTAATGACTATGACTTAGCAACACTCTCAACATTGCCCGGGTTGTGCACAGCTCAAAACTAATCCAAAAAAGAAATTAATGCTTATCAATATTGGCTAACACCCACTTTCTGAAAATGAAAAAGAAACCCTTTGAAGGGATATGCTGTATATGCTCAACAAAAATCAGCCATGTGACAAGACTTGCCATAGTATGGCGTTAATATATGTCAGCTTGCTAAAGGTTGTTTTTCAGAGGTGGAAGGATTGTCACGCACTTGCACTGTGAGCTTGGCCACAACTTATGGTTTAGGAAGAAAAGTGCTGACACTTCCTGCCTCAAATCCGCACCATGTCTCTGCCAAAGCCTCTGTAGATAAAGTAAGCATATTATTTTTCATAAGAAGAATGTTACTGAACAGACTGGTGTCTTTTGTGGCAAATTACATGAAGACTGACTGCCCTTGAACTGAATATTTTAGCCTAAAGTACAAACCTGCAATTTTTGCAGCATATGGAAATAGACCTAAACCTCCTGAACTCCCACTCAGAGCCTTAAGGATTCCATTCAGCACATCATGAATCTCATGAAATTTAACTAGCTGTTACAACAGAGGAAATCTAACATAACCTTCCTCCATATGTTAGCAACAAGTTTTTTAAACAATGTTTGTTTATGGCCTACACTGGTGGAGTGATAGTTTCTCTTAATCTCAGTTAACCTTATCTGTCGCAGAAGTTTTCAGTACACACTGTTAGAAAAAAGCATGGGCATAGGAGCCATCATACATGGGGGGACATGTTCCCCCCACATTTCAAAATCCAGGTTTTGCAACCCCCCACTTTTTCCTAATCTCCAATTTTGTTTCACACTGCTTGCCTGTCTCTGAGGATTTCTGAGTTGGACAGTCTCAAAATGAATCCATTCCGCAACTTTAAAAACATAATTCAATAAATTAAAAAAATCGAACTTTCGCTATAATAAACACAGGGGTCAGACTAGAGTAGCTAGGGCTCGCTGAACCATTTGCCTGTTGCCAAGTTTAATGAGAGCAAAGTGTCTGTCACTGCAAAGTAACAAGCAAACCCTAGTATGGATTTTCAGAGAGGTGGCTACTCTTACGCAATGAAAGCGGATAGGAATATCGACTATTCCGTGACCATGCATGGAAAAAAAAACTCACGTCCTGAGGTGAGGGCGGTTACGACATGGCTTTCAGATGCTCTTGAGCACACTAACGTATAGATGAAAGATGTATCACTTTGTATTTGAGGTAGGATATTGTAGCTATTTCAGCCCATAAAATTGCTGATTTTTTGCAGTTTTTGATCGACAATTTTGCTGTTGAAATAATTATTTAGCCTATGAACCTGTCAAATACGCATAAGTTTCAAGCACACCAAAATTGTGTGGATGTGCCATTGCTATGTGTCCATAAACGATTTAATGGTGACGTTAGTCAAAATGTTCACACAGTGATGAGCATCTTACAATATTTTAAGAGGAAGAGGACAGAGTAGGATGAACAGCAGGTCAAAGGAGTAGAAAAGACTGAGGAGGACGAGCTTGTAAGTTGTATGGATAGCTACCAGTTAGCCAGCTAGCTCACATCACACCGTGTTGGATGATTGGGATGGGGAACCATCGTTTGAGGATCGCTCCCACTGTTGGTGAGTTGGAGACTGAATGTGTGTTTTCATTTTTCGTCATGATTCTGGAAATCCCCGCAGTGCTGTTGCATCAAGAACTGCCATAATAGGTCACACTGTCATCCAGCAAGAAAACTGGACAATGGAAGGTTTTTTCTATAGCAAAATAGCCTCCAACTCATACACATACTCATAGCTTCAACACACCAACACAAACAGCAATCCTCACAGGATGGCACCCATGTCTCAACATGTACTTTGACCAACTACATTAACTAGCAGATGTTCTTAATGATTATAGTAGCTAGTGTTTTAAATGAACAATTCTCTGTTTGGAGTAATATTAATGAATAAATTGAGCTTCATTCAGTGACATACATCAGAACTCATATCTCCATATTTTGTCATTTTTATTCATTTTTCATAAATCCAATCTCATCAGGCATTATAGGAGAAGACTGAGAACTGTTATCTTTTCAAAGGGAGATAGCACAAAGTATTGACTAAAAGGGTGCCAAAAATTGTTGCACACCTATGCTTAACAAAAAATTTATTTTGGATAAACCTGTGTTGTGTTTGCAATTGTTTGATATCCATGAGAGCTGAGTATTTTTTTTGTATGTTTTGAACAAAAGGTTAAACTATAAAGACAAATTTTCATATCCTTCGTTGCTCATATTTATCAAGGGTGCCAATATTAGCATTGTGTGTTATGACTGTAAGTTATGACAGGAACTAACTTGTTTTGTGGACATTCCACAACACCATATGTAACTAGAAAGAGATCAAATGTATCACGTATCATTCTTTAATAACTAAAATAACAAAAAATTGTAATAGTTGGAAAATTGCTGTGGTATAAGAGGAATAAAACACTTTGTGCTGTTATGAAATCTTTACAATAATGAATTGACTGCTATTTAAAGACAGGGTCTAACCCCAGTGACAAGTATTTCTGCCTTAAAACTCAATTTGAACAATAGTAGTTTACAGATGCATGTCTTACCCCGTACACCAGCTCCCCAACCATGCCATTCCAGATCTTTGTGTCTGGGTCCCGAGCTCCATATTTTCCATCCGGCACGATAGAGATCTTGTATTTGATGCCAATGTGGTTGGCGATCTCATTCGCTAGGTCCACACAGTATCCCTCATACCTGTCATTACCGTCGTACAGCTCCCAGTTTTTCTTCAGCATCACATATGGGCCTTCCTGGAAGGAGCAAACCACATCAGAGGTTCAAACTGGCAACCAGTCAAGAACTTTATTTATTTATTTATTTAGGATTTTGGTACATTTGTCACTGATTAGTCTTCAAAGAACAGAAAAAAATACTTTGCACGGGGAAAAAAATCCACATTTAATACATATATACCTCATGTTTGCCAGAACAGTAAAATAAAACATTCAGCAAAGGAAATACATCTGCAACACAACTAACAGAATTCACTTTCTGATATTCACATAATTCCACTGTAGAACATCCATTACATTTAGAATTACATCACTGGGTAATAAAAATCATTACATTATAAAACATATTTCATGCAACACATTATGGAGGTCAGAACATAATCAATGAATAGAGGTTATCAATAAAGAAAGTCATTACCAGGGCTAAATAATGTATAAGGTCAGAGAGCCAACGCCATAATTACCTATAACAAGGCACAGCAATACAACCATCGCTGTAAATCTTCAACTCACAACAACTTACAAAGCAGAATATAAGACTTTTAAGACTTATTTCAAAACTAATCTCAATGAAGCAAAACGTTTTAATATCTTTTTTATTTAAAGGCTTCATATGCAGCACTACACTACTGTACACTACATTACACAATCCAAAACTGCTTACATGATCATAACACAAACATAATCGTCTTAATACCTAAAAATTACAATTAAGTCATGTAGGAAAAAACAAAAACACATTTTGTAGAGATTAGAGAAAGGCTTAACAATGCAAAAAAAAAAAAAAAAACCCTCACTTTATTATATTTTGAAAACAACAAATTACCAAGTGTATCAAAATTCATGAAATCCACATCTTGCCAAGTGAGACACATTTCCATAAACACTCTGAAAAACCTGCCTCTCATCTCAGAGATGTTTTCTAAGCCATATGGCTGGCCCAGAACCATGAAAGGCATAAAGCCCAGCAGGGCGAAACGAGAACTTGCCCCCAGTAAGTAGAGTTCTTCATTAAATTCAGACTGATGATTCGTTTCATCTTGGATTTTTTTATGTGTATTTTTTTAATGTTTTTTTTTTTTTTTTTTTTGAAGCAGCGTATGCTGTATATTTACACATTCTGTATTTTTAATATAATTATTGGGCAGCTTTTATCTGTCCTAGTGACTGCAAAGACATCTTTTGGGAGTTTTAGACATTCATGGGAAATGTGTAATTTCAGCATGGATTCTTAACATCTTTTGTTGTTGTTGGTGTAATACGTCAAACCTAACATGGACAAAATATGTGCATATTTAAAGGCCAGATCAAAGCTGATCAAGACTGATTTAACGTGAATCCATGTCTTTTTGGCTTAATTGAAGTCAGACCCAGTTGGCCAAAAAAATGGACATCCCTGGTCAGCTGGTGTTCAGTGGCGCAGATACAATAAAAGAGTAGACAGTTTGTTATCAGTGATGCATAGTGCCACTGGTACAGGTTATCATCAGCACCAAGACATGTGATACTGAAGAATAATCAGTCATGCGGAATTACAACCCAGCAAAATACAGAAAAAAAAAGCTCACACACAAATGCTTACCTTAAAAGAATGGTTCTGCAAAAAGTTGTTCCAAATGTATTTGCTTATGCAAACTCTTTTTAAAGAAACTATTTTGTAACATTACAGGGATGGTCCATAAGTACAAATGTAAGTTTAAAATGTGACTCTGTATAATATATAATGTCCATTATAGTACACTTTACTGCAGAAAGGAATTGATGGTCTGGTGAATCAGCAATGATACTGATCATTAAAAATACACAGGACCTAAGGCTTACTCTTAAGGGTCTCACGCCAGTAACAAGTGGAATTTACGTGGATGGTCCCAGCTATTTTGCAAAGTGATTTATAAAAAAATTCAATTATGTATGTTAACCCTTTAAAGTGGGCACAGTGGCTTAGTGGTTTGCATGTTCTCCCTGTGCTTTGGGGGTTTCCTCCCCCAGTCCAAAGACATGAGCTATATGCTGATTGGCAGTTCCATATCGTCCAGATTGTGTAAATGTGCGTGCGATTGTGCCCTTTGTGGGTCGACACCCCATCCAGGGTGTCCCCTGATTTGTGCCCCAAGTTCCCTGGGATAGGATCCAGGCTCCCCCGTGACCCTGTGTAGGATAAGCGGTATGGAAAATGGAGGGATGGATGGAAAACCTCAAAGTACTAGCTTCTACATAGTATTCCAGTGTAATAGGAAAACTATATAGAGTGCCCTCCACTAATATTGGTACCCTTGGTAAATATGAGCAAAGAAGGCTGTGAAAAATTGTCTTTATTGTTGAAACTTTTGACCTTTTGTTAAAAAAATTCATAAAAATACTCTGCTCTTATGGATATCAAACAATTACAAACAAAACACAGGTTATTTTTTTTAATCACTGTTAAATATAGGTGTGCAACAATTACTGATTTTTTTTTAACAAAAGATCAAAAGGTTAAATAAATAAAGACAATTTTTCACAGCTTTCTTTGATCATATTTACCAAGGGTGCCAATATTAGTGGAGGGCACTGTATTTCTGAGTAAAGAATGCATGTTTCAACCCACTGACGAATAGTGGCAGTTTAAGTGGCTAACAATGGAATTTGATGCTTGTATATATAGATTTGTGAGGTATTTATAGAAACTTTATTAGATGTCCATTACTTGTTTGCCACATTACTGTAGATGGACTCATGGCTATTGATGCAAATGTCAGACACCAGCTGTATCCCAAAGATATGTAGATGATCCCTGCTATTTTGCAAAATAGTTTATTCAAAATGAGATGTATGTTAATCCCTTAAAGTACCAGCTTCCTCATAGTATTCAGTAAATACAGTGTATTTACAGAGTCAGGAATACAAGGCTAGTGGTAGTTTAAGGGGCTAATACAAAGATTTGGGAAGTACTAATTTTCCATGAGAAAGACATCCATTACTTTTTAGCTACATCAGATTCGTGAATATGTCTGATACCAAAGAGGTATTGATCAACTACAATTCTAAAAAAAAAATTGAGGAATCATTCAACAGAGAGAAATATCAAGCAGGAATCAATCGAAGCAAATGACTTAAATGTCTGAGAATATTTAGTGTATTCCTAATGAATGCTAAATACTGAAAACCCCTACTGATTGTAGTGGAAAATCCTCCTAACAAATTTATCTGAATGAATGACAATAAGTGTTCAGTGTTTCATTGAACAGCCAAAGGCTCACACCATGCATGCTATGTACATTTACAATACATCTACATTCAACCTATTTGTTTACCCCTAAATGAACACTCCTGCTGATTCATCCCATGCACCGTTTCCTAATGCATGGATCATTACTGTTCTTGCAGAGTCCATCCATCTTTCAGTTGCTTAATGAGGGCTGGGCTTTGTCTTTGCCTGTGTTTGTCCATGGCTCAGTTTCTCATCGTGGAGCTCATTTCGGCTGGGGAAGCGCCTGTCCATGGCATTATCGCTTTTTTTCGCTTCAGATCTGTCTGTGTCTGTCCATGCCTTAATATAGGGAGAGGGGCTCAGTTTTCGGCTCGGCAGTGTCCTGTCTTCTTTCTGCTCAGTTTCTTAAATAAGGATTCTTCATCACGGGCTGAAAAGAGGAGCATTTGCTTCAGGTGTGACTCTCCCATTCCTTGCTGTATCAACATCCATACCTTTTAGGTTACCTAATTCGCTAGTGTGTGCATACACACTATACACTATACACACTAAACACTATACACAATAGTTACAAACCAAACAAACAAAACAAAAAGCGCAATGCAGTGCCACAACATATTTGTGTGGAAAGAGATCCACGTCATGCAGGGTTCTCTCTGTTTTCCCCATGAAATGAACCATTTCCAAAATAGCAAACAAAAACAAAACAATACAACATAACAGCAACAGAATAAATCAAAACAGCACATCCTGGGCACCATGTAAGGCAGCCATGACACCTTCTGACACATGACAGAGGCAGATGACATACATTCCTGCACCGTTGGAAAAATGTTATACAGCAAATGCATGGACCCAAAAGGATGTAGATTTGAACGCCAGATCAAGGCACACCAGGACAGGATTAAGATGGCTTAGTAATCTATCAAGACAGTGATACGACTGACAGGTCACACACACAGTATTGCTAATTTGGCGAACACCATTTATCAAAATGCAAGTGAACGTAAACACAAGAGGCAGCTCATTGTGACCTTTGAAGCAAGACACCTCATCAAGTGGAAGCATTTGGATGAGAGACAAACGGAACTTTTCGAGGAACTGTTCCTGTGTTTGAACATAATTTGTTGAGGAACATGAGAAAAGAGTTACAGTACTCACCATAATAGTCGTCACGATCACGGTCCTGTTCTCCATTCCAGACGTTTCGTTCGGAAGCAAGGCATGGTCCTGGATCAGGACCAACTTATCCGCGTCATTCCAGTAGCCAATCTAAGGACGGTACACATATGAGGTCAGAAGGGACCTCTGTGTTATAGTGTGTTTACCTCATGTGGGTATTATGGTCATTTTGAGCGGATGGTTCAGAGATGTTTATCTCCTTGCATTTGGCGATTGGATGTTTCTGTGTTTCTAAGTACAAAATTCCAAAATAAATACGTGAACATTTGCAGTATGGAAATCATACATTTTTGCCTGTTAACATCACGTACTGCTAAATAAAATGGGATAGTTATTTGGGAAATAATACATGACTGGACTCTGGTTTAATCCAAAATTTTGAGTGATTGATGCTGATGAATCATGCAACCATCTCCACAGGGACATGTGGAAATGTCAGCTTTGATTTCAGGTTGCCTTTAATAGCTTTCACTGGTACTGTATGTTTTAAGCTAAAATATAAAAGCTGGATGTTGGATGGATGTGTAATAGAGTTTAATCCTGAAACTGCACTCCCAAATTCCTTTAACTCAAAGCTGCTGCTATTTTAGTTTGTGCTTGTTTATCACGTGACATCAGAAACTTTTCCAATTTATAATTATGAATAATTCCGGAAACTTGAAATGACCATAATTGTAACATGACGCCTTATTTCTGCATGTGCGTGTAATTTGTGCATGTGTTTGTTCTTGTAAGGTGTTGAACATCATGACCCTGCATCTGAACACAGCTGCTCTGTGTGGATGTGTTATTACATTGAAGCGTGCTAAGTGCGATCCCTCTCCAAAGGACACTACAGAGGACGCAGGTCTGGGTGAACTTGGAAACGACGTCGCTTTGTATTATATCATGCTGAATGATGATGGATGAATGCGGGGTGGGGGCAGGCTTAAGCGCTGTGCCGCCCATGTCCATGCAGGAGCCAGAGGAGTGAGAGGAGCCTGCAGCATCCTCTCAACTGGCTGATTGATGTTCCTGAAAGGCTCTCAATGCACTCTTCCCCTCCCTGCCCTGCCTCCCTCTATCACTCTCCATCACTCTTCCCCAGGCACGGTGCAGCCAGGAGCCACCACACACCATAAAACATGGTGCAAACGCTGAGCCTCCACAGGACACAGAACAGGTGCATGACAGGAAGCTTTATAGTACCTACTAAAGAGCTGCATGGAAATGGGGACTGCTGAAATCCACAGTATTCCACTGTTATCTGCTGGAATGAGGGCAAGATGAAAAATATTTCCATTGGTCATGGTTCATTGGCATGAGGAGAGGCTTTATGGTATTCCCATAGGCAGGAGTGGTAAAAAAATGTGCATCAAAAGTGAAGTAAAGGTGAGGAAATCACTTGTCATATTTGTCATTGCTTATACAATAATACACTATGTGAGTTATGAAACAAATTTCTTTATACATGAGAATCCATAAACTGATTTATTAGGCAGTCCATACAGGATTTCACAGCGTTTTCTTGTGTGATTGTTGTGGCCAAAAATGTTTGAATTTGCTGCAACTTTTTTCAAAATGTATGAGTTTTTTGCGCTTTTTTGCGGAAAACTACTTGAATTGGCAAAATTGCATCTGCACGAAACTGTTTTGCACAGTCTTTTGCAGTGATGAATAGAAGAGGGCTTTAGCTGAATGCATGTTGTGATGACGTCACATGATGCGTCGTGTCTGCATAAAATCTGCGGAATTTTTTTTTTTTAAATTGCAAGCTCCTCAGAATATTGCGACGTTTGCTTGATCTTGCGTTAATTTCTGTGATCGCAAAAATTTAAAAATCCTGGAGGGACTGATTAGGGTAAAGAGAAAGTAGCTATCTTTACATGAGGACTAAAAATCTTCTAATAGTCTGACTGACAGCTTAATTGTAATAATTTTTTTAAATATATATAAATGGGTAAAGATCAAAACAATTGAGGCCAACCTAAAAGAAATTTCAGACTGATCAAACAAGGGAGACAGTTCATTTAATAATACCTAAAGGAATAATTTACCAACATTGGCGATGGGAAGGGGATGATGTTGGTGCACATCGGGATATGGTGGAAATCATCGCATCATTGTCTCCCATTCTGTGGTTTTGAAGCCAAAATTTGGTCAAACAGAAAGCTACTATCTGGACTGAGTATGCACAGTAGGTAAAAATTGGAGCCAAAGCATGTTTAATAGATACTGCCAGGTCAAACAGTGGGTTCACCTCTCACACACCCATACTGATTGTTCTTCATACCAGAAGCATGCACACCAAAGGACCAACCTTACACCAACCTTAATAATTTGTGCAAGTGGTGACTGACTTTACCCTTGTCAGAAACATTTTTTTGAGTCATGAGCTTTGACTCATGACTAACTGAGCTACCATTTGCTAGCTAGCAGACATTGGCATTAAAATAACTAAAATAACTTATATAAAAAGTGTTTATCTTAATGACGAGTATTGGGGGAGGTTGCCGGAGTCAAGGTCAACTACACTGAACTGACAGAACACTATTCCTAAAAATGTGGAGATGTAACCTAAAATCTAAGTTCATGTCACTTTCCATTCACATACATGGGAATGGGTGGGGTTAAACCTGTACTGCAGCCAGCCACCAGAGAGCCCCACAGACGTTTTTGGCTTCAATTTTTCTACCCCTGTTACAACATCCACCCATATAGAGAATCATTGTTGGGACACATGGGCATGGACTGAAGATTGTTTTGGTACATGTGTAGATGGGGTGGAATGGTATTGGGGCAAATGGGGATGGGATGGGTAAGGGTTTGAGGCACATGAGGATGGTGTTGAGGCATATGTGTATAGGGTGATGAACATGCATAGGAGATGGTTTGGGAAGGTGTTAAGACACATGGGGAAGGGGTTGTGAACATAAGAATAGGGTGGGATGTGGCTGTGGCACATGGGAATGGGAATAGTGTTGGGGTATATGGGGATGGAGTGGTGATGAGCTGGGTATAGGGTAACAGAGTGGTGATATGTGGGGGTATATGGGAATAGGATGGTCATGTGTTGGGGTATATGGGGATGGAGTGGTGATGAGCTGGGTATAGGGTAACAGAGTGGTGATATGTGGGGGTATATGGGAATAGGATGGTCATGTGTTGGGGTATATGGGGATGGAGTGGTGATGAGCTGGGTATAGGGTAACAGAGTGGTGATATGTGGGGGTATATGGGAATAGGATGGTCATGTGTTGGGGTATATGGGGATGGGGTGGTGATGAGCTGGGTATAGGGTAACAGAGTGGTGATATGTGGGGGTATATGGGAATAGGATGGTCATGTGTTGGGGTATATGGAGATGGAGTGGTGATGAGCTGGGTATAGGGTAACAGAGTGGTGATATGTGGGGGAATATGGGAATAGGATGGTCATGTGTTGGGGTATATGGGGATGGAGTGGTGATGAGCTGGATATAGGGGAATGGAGTGGTGATATGTGGGGGTATATGGGAATAGGATGGTCATGTGTTGGGGAATATGGGGATGAGGTGGTGACAAAGATGGAGCACATGGCAACAGGGTGGTGTTGGTGAAAAGACTGGTGTTGGTGCAAATGGGGATTGAACTGGAATGATGTTAGAGATGACAGAAACCATACCTACTGAGGCCTGCTTGGAAACGGCATAATACAGTAATTCGGCTTTAGACATTTTAAATGTCTTAACTCTAACAAAATATCCTCCAAATGAATATGATAATAGCAGACTGTAGCTGTAAATTTGTAATCCTTGAGGCGATTACAAATTATTACAAATTTTTCTTCTACAGCCTTGGCTTTTCACAAAGACAGATTTATTGAGAGCAGCACACACCATTTAAACTAGAAAGTTAAGTATTTCATTTATATAAATTATATGATACATTATTTAAAGCATTTTAATGAGTCACTTAAATGCTAAAGTGACTATAAAATGCTTTGCTGTGTAAAGAGATCCATATCTTCAAGTATGCTAGGAAACCATGTGGCAATGCCGGAGATATACAAAGGGGACAATCCGCATGAAAACGAATAACTTGTACTGTTCTTGCTAAGACAACTGCATCAAACAAGTCATGGCAAATTACAGATAGAGAAAAGAGCGTGAATAAGACTGCAACAGCACTGAACAGATGTAAGTAGACAGACAAGAAGACAAATCATGAGAACATTTTCTTACAAAGACAAACTGTAAACACACCAGATGTACATGTATATGTATTTATATGGTATAGTGAAATTGTCTTGAATGTGGTAAAAATTAAATAAATCTTTCTGTATATGCAGAGTTATACATTAAAAATGGAAATGGAGAGACAAATCTGTGATGATACAGATGGCACAGAGACATGCTGCAGATCTTACTCTTCTGGGGCCATTGCTTTTCAACTCGAACACGTCCATAGTGTAGTTGACTCGACGCCCATAGTGGTCAAATTGGACATTTCCTGTTAATCCTTGGAGCCGGACCTGGATTGTGGCGATAAACAATGTAATTACTGCTTATCCAGCTGCTGCCTCTCACACTCCCATTACTCAGCCGCTTCTGCTTGCTCTTCAATTATTCTCCTCTCTAAGCTTAACACTTCGCATTGCACTCTCACTATCACGCTCACCTCAACTCTTTATCTAACACAATTTCACTTTACTCATCACCTTCTATTTTCACCTTTACAGACTGGTTTAGGTGTCTCTCTCTCTCTATTTTTTTCTTAAATATATAGCCCTTCTAGAGTTCACATCAGTTCCAGTGGGGTAAAACCATAAATACATATTAGTGCCTAACATATCCCAGTGTACATACTCCCTTGAAGTGTCCCCCATCTATAGACTGCATAGATCTGTAATGGGTGACAAATGAAATGAAAAACAACTGGCTTTGTTATGTCCTCAGGGAAGGGGGGTATCGGGGATAAGTTTGTTGGTATGTTCTGTGCCTACTTTACTCCCTTCCGCCTCCATCCACAGGATACGTGGGCTCACTGAATGGTTTGATGAGGATGGCATTGATGTAAATCATATGCTATGGCCTCCACACTCACCAGCTCTAAACTCAACTGAACACCTTCGGGAGATTTTGGAAAGCACTATCCACCACCATCATCAAGACACCAACTAAGGGAGTAGCTTTTAGAAGAATGGTGTTCATCCCTCCAGTATCGTTCCAGAGACTGGCTTGGTGGCTCATAGTGGCCTAACATCTGAGAAGTTTTTCCAAATATTTCTTAATATTATTACTAACTGGGTCCAAATGTATCTTGTAAAGGACACCATTAATTCCATCCATGCATATTCTGTACCGCTTATCCTACGCTGGGCCACGTGGAGCCTTGAGCCTATCCTAGGGGACTCGGTGCACATGGTGGGGGACACCCTGGATGGAGTGTCAACCCATTGCAAAGCACAATCACACACACTCACACACAATAACGACCATTTGGAAATGCCAATAATTTCTTTGGTCTGGGGGGGAGGGGGGATGATGAGACCAGAGTCCCTGGAGGAAACCCCCAAAGTAGAGGGAGACCATGCAAGCTAACACGAAGCCACTGTGCCCATCAAACTCAACAAGTTAACATAGCTAGTTACATTACCAAGCCAACTAGCAATTCCTCAAATTATCAGTTGTGTCAACTTATCTAACTAGTTAACCTAGCTAAACATATTACAAGTAACACTAAACAATACACTATATGGACAAACTAGACTCAGTTATTCTTACCTACATTGAATTTTTTATTTTTTTAACATATTTTTCCTCACAATTTAGCTACAGCTAGCTGATTTTCCATTATTGTACAACAGCTACCAGTTGAGGAGGATGAACGCTAACACAAGCTTCTGATATACACAATCATGTACGACGGGTAACAGCAGGGTATTTTACCCCACTAGCACTGCGTATGCTCAGTAATCCGTTTTTTCCCCCACTCCTTCCACTTTCTGGCTCTGCATACCTGTTTTAGTGTGCGCTCCATGTCGATGCCTTGGTTCCAAGGAGCTGCCGGGTTTGCCAAGCAGTCTCCTGCATTACCCCTGCGCGAGATGTCCACTTTCTGCCTGCGCAGGTTCCTGAAAGCTTCTGCCATCACCATCACTCCGTCGTATGTCAGAGCGGAGGTGTACTGCATAGAGAGAAGGTTAGATAAAGGTCATCTAAATACCAAGCATCCTGTTCAGCCCTTGTTCAAATGTGTAGCACCTCCAGCTCTGGGCTTTGTGCTTCATTCTCTGATAGTGTAATTTTGATAGAGTTACAGAAAGGATAAACATGCACAAACAAAAATATTGTATTACTAAATATATGAATGTATCAACACAATAAGTATTGTATTGTACAGGCTATAGGACATACTTTTGCCTCTTCCTGATTTGTGAGAATTTCAGGAAGCCCTAATTCAGTGGATTTTAAAATAAACTTGATCATATGATTAAAAAAACTTGATAATATTATGAGTTTCATTTCTTTTTTTTCTTTTTTTTTTAAAAACATCTCCTTTTTAAAGGGAAATTTGCATTACTGTAGCAAAAGTAAGTCAGACATATAAAGCTATATAAGATAAGCACTGTAGCAAACGATCAGGAATTTATACAGAGTTGAACTACAACAACACGTCTTAAATAAGGAGACAAATGAGCAAAATCTGTTTGCTCAAAACATTTCAAAATACAAAGTACTGAGCAGGACAATTCAGTGCATTTGCTGGTTCAGATAAAGAACAGCTGCATTACAGAAATAACGTCATGCTCCTGTAGCACAAAAAAGGGTTCAGCGAGTGTGTCAGCATGAACAAGAGAAAACAAGCAAATGGGGAATAGAGAGGGGAGAAGAGAGCAGTTGCACATTGAGCGAGACTCATACGAGCTCATCGTCGGACATTCTTTTGAGCATGTTAAATTACAGACATGTTTGGTTTCTGGGGGAGGGGCTTGGGGAGAGAAGGACACCTCATTTCATGGATACAGTGCATACACGCCACGCACATCTGTCTTTGCTGTTGATAAATGCAAGGAAATGTGTGTATGAGATGTGTTATATGACGATATGACTCACCTCACCCAACGCTTTTTTTTTTGCTCTCTCTCTCGCTCTCTCATTTTTATATATATAAAACATGGACATTGCATGAGGTGCCTTGGGGGGCGGCTATGGCTCAGGTGGTAGAGCGGGTTGTCCACTAATTGTAGGGTTGGCGGTTCAATTCCTGGTCCACATGACTTAACATACCGAAGTGTCCTTGGGCAAGACACTGAACCCCAAGTTGCTCACAGTGGCATGTTAGCGCCTTGCATGGTGCTCTGCTACCATTGGTGTGTGAGTGTGTGAATGGGTGAATAAGACACATTGTAAAGCGCTTTTAGAAAAAAGTGCTATATAAGTGTAGACCATTTCCCATTTTAGCTCTGCTCTTCTGCCTCTAGCCTGCAGGGCATGGATCTTAATAACAAGGTATTCGCATGAACCTGTCAGTCTTCAAAATGGATTTTAAAGAAATATATTATATCACAGGTTGTCCGCAAGTTAAACATGTTTAAGCCTTTTAAAGACCAAATAAAAAAAATACCAATACAAACGCAGTCCAAACAACTCACAAATAATAATCTATTAGTGTTTATTCATCATCAAGAAAAAAAAAAATAATCAACTGCCCCTAGGTGTGAATGAATGTGTGGATGTGTGAGAACATGGTGCCCCCTATCCATCCAGGAGTATTCCCACCTCACACACAGTGTTCATGGGATAGGTTCTGGATCCAGTGCGACCCTGACCAGGATAAAGGAGTTACTGAAGATGAATGAATTAAAAATGATCTAAAAACTAAATGACACTAAACAACTAATTCAAAGAACTTGCTTTAAACGATGACCTTTCAATGACCTTCTGTAAGGTGACATTTATTTAGTTATTTTACTTTTTTTTAAAAAAGAAAACAATCCTGCACTTTGGAAACTTTAAAATAATGTTCAAGAATGTGTGCAAAGGTTGGTGCATGGTCATTCATGGGGCCAATGTGGGTAATGTGGGAATTATATGCAAGGGTGCTTGGACCCCGTAGATCTCTTCTTATAGTTATATTTATTGTTAGAATCATGCAATTTGGAGTCATACACTACAGGGAACCGAGCAACTGTTGTAACTGGATGAAACTATTTACACCAACGTTAGAGAACTGCAACTTTCCCCTCGAGTGCTGATTGGTAAGAGCTTAGAGCTAAGGCTGGGCTTTTGCATAATATTGAAATGGGGTAATCAGTGTATTATTATAATTCCCTGCTGAAAATGAAACCAATGGGGCATTTTGGAATAAAAAAAATGTGCTTTTAGTGTGCGTTTTTAATCTGCTCTTCTCGAACAAATAACATTTCTACCTTTTCTTTCTGCCCCTCCTTTTCCTTGCCTCACTTTTGAGACACTCTTATCTGTTTGAAGGCAGTTCAAAGCTTTGGGAAAAGGTGTAAGAGGCGAAGGGGGTTGCTCGCACGGGTTTTTTTTCCTTTACAAACCAAAACACTAAACCCGTGGAGAGACCTCAGGGCAAAAAAACATCAGAATTTCAGAGGAGGTGAGAGAGAAAGACCGAAGAACATGTGAGAGAGGAAGAAGGTAGGGATGAAGAAAGCAGGAGATGTGTACAGAGACTAATGTACAGCGCTGCAGTCATGATTTAATTATCAAAGATGACGGGAGTTCATTATGTCATCCCAGGCCAGGAGGCGGATGTTACACCATTCTCTTAGATTCACTAGAGAGGCTTTGGGGTGATGCAGAGGAGAAAAGCAGCCTGCTGTTAGCACCAGGGTGGGGGGTTAAAGAGAAGGCGTTCAGCCCCATTCATCCTGCAGTAATGCCCTCCGTTTCATCTGGACCTCTGTAGTTAGGAGCAGGGCACAAATTTATCTAAGCCCTTAAACAAGAGGACTGAGCCGAATGCAGCTGCTGAGGATTCAGATGATGAAGAGAATAGCGCAGACTTCAGGGACTCCGAGAATAGCCGTGGCACCAAAAGAGCTTCAATTAAGTGCTAGGCGAGCACTGAGTGTGGCTTTGGCTATGCAAATAACACGGCTTTGAACAAATACACAGAGAGCGGAGGCAATGCCAGATCCATGCTGTTAGACCTGCAGTCATTTACAATGTGTATGAATCACAGATTTTTATGTCCATATGTGGTCAAACACACACACACACACACACACACACACACACACACAAACAATGCTGGCCAAGTGTCCCTCTGTGAACCATTAAATTCTGTAACCTCTCGAGGACACAGGTCCCAGCCCTCGCCAACGGTGTGTGCTTAGGAAAAGCCGTCCTAATGCAGCATCACTCAAGGCCATGGCAAGAGGATTTCCTTCAGCACGTCAATCTCATGGCATTCACTACAGACTGTCATCCTCATCAGCTCCCATGGGGATACGCAATCACGGTGAAAAGGACTGAAATGCAGAAGCAGCTTCAGCATCTCTGGCAATGTTACACACACGATAGCTAATGGGAAACTGCTGAGGCGGAAAGAAGTTTAATCATTGCATATACAGCGGCTCTATAATATAAAGAATAATACGTTGCATATGGGGCTTTGGGTGATGAAGTGTACAGAACACGAGCAAAAAAAAAGTTCTGCTTAGTTTGTTATTATTAGCGAGTTTGGCGCTGTTCAAATCCTGGTGAGAAATCGTTTTCAGTTTTCAGTACTGCATTAAGGTAGACCGGAATATGCTATTTTAAACCATTAAAATATTCGATGTAAAAACAAATAAAGTGCTTCGTTTATTTATACCCCAGTGCTGTTGCTATGGCAATCCATAATTAGAAACGAGGAACAGGAGCTAGGGTCAAAACTGTGGAAACGGAGAACTAGAAAACTCTTTGATTTAGACAACAAGGCGAGGACATAAAGACAAAAAAGGTGTGATATTATTGATAATACTTTGCAACACATAATGACACTCAGATGACATAAGAAACAACACATAGAACAGGTGAACATAGTCAGTAAAAAAAAAAAAGACGGGGCAGGTCTAAAACCAAGATTTAATCATATGATGCTTGTTGCCATGGGAACCAATACATGAAGAGAGAATCCATGACAGCTAGTTCTAGTTTGTCATTAATCATTAAATTGATTAAGGCTCAGAACTGAGAAATTTACATTGTGGTTGGAAGATATTTTAGCAGGAACTGGTGCATTTGAATCATTGTGTGAGTGAGTTTACCTTGGGAGGGATGTCGGAGCCAGGGTACTCTCTCTGGTCCAGCTTGTTCCAGCGCTGCAGGAGTTTAATCACCATGGGATTGCTGAAGTCCACCAGCTGAAAGCCTGTCACGTTTGCCCCGCCATGCATGAAACGCTCCAGATTGATGTCCTTAAAACCCTGTTGCAGTTGACAAAAGAAAGAGGAAGAGAGGACGAGCAATATTCAAGCTGGACTGTGATAAGACTGATTCTGTAAACACTCGTCCCCCTGCTTGCCCTCGTGAGCCAATCCCAAGCCTGTTCTGTTTTGTCACTGGCGTCGCAGCCCGGAATATGAATTAGATTCAACATCGTGAAAAGGAAAAAGATTAAGAAAGCCACAGAGGGAGGAAGGAAAAGTAGGAGGATGTGAGTTGAGGAAATATTTTTGAGGAAGGAGAAGGGGGATGAAAAGGGAAAACATTTTCACTCACCAAATTTGCCATGATGTAATGGTAGCCTTTGACATGCTTGCCAACGCTCACAATCTGCAAACACAACACACACAGTAGTCACCGTTCACTCGACACCTGAACGAACCGGCTGTGCCACCAGCCGAGGGGGAAATCAGACTTGTGCTGTTTTTAATTAACAGTAATAATAGAGACTGCCTTGGCTTATAATGTTCTGTCAGTGCAGAGATATTAAGTAAATACGGCCTCTCATATCTCAAAGACGTGTGACACTGAGGGAAATTATTCTGAAAGGCAATCATGTGAAAATCTGTCACAGCATATAGAAAAAAAAGCTCGTGCATACTAAGCAGTTTTAAACTACTTGTTTGTTCAGTTGTATTTTTTTTTAACAATACACACAGCTTACATTTGGTTGTTCATAGATCGTGTATCTGGGTTGTAGGATTTCAAGCACATACACTCATTTGTAGCTAAATGTTTGCAGACTGCAGTTAGCGGGACTGAAGTCTTATTTCTATATGCATGTAATATGCTAATCAGCTCTTAATTCTAGACCGCCAACTTTGCGTTGACCTCATTTCCAGATGTTCTTCAAAAAACATGGTTCCCATGTCAAAAATAGAGAATTTGCATGCTGTTTTTAATTCATATGTCCTCAGAGTACAATGGCATTTTCCATTACAGAAGGTGGATAGTTAGATTGTTTGATCTGTAATATTGAACAGTATTTCTAGACCTATAATAATCATTACATTTACATTACATTTATGGCATTTGGCAGATGACCTTATCCAGAGCGTCTTACATTTGATCACATTTTATACACTGAGTAGTTGAGGGTTAAGGGCCTTGCTCAAGGGCCCAGCAGTGGCAGATTGGTAGTACTGGGATTAGAACTACCAACAGGAGTCCACTGTCTTCACAACTGAGCTTAACAACTGAGCTACCACTACCCACATATCATATATCATGTATAATCATAATCATATAAAACAGCCACCAGATCTTGCTTGGTACTTCATTTCAAGCTAATATTAACAATTTTTCTGGCCTAGAAAAAAAAACCCATACATAGTTTAAATGGACGGGTGGTGTCAGTGGGCAGGAGGGACGAGGGGTTGTCAATATTTTGTTGAAATTGCAAACCATGTAGGCAACAGGCTCTAAAAATGACGAAGCGCTTCTTTGATACAGTGCTGATCGTTGTAGAAAAAAACTGCGGTTAAAAAAGTTCTTTATTTTTTCCTTCTGAACATGCATTTGAGAAGGAAATCAGAAAGATTAAGCTATACAAATATTGAATAATTGTGTAAATCATCCCCTACAAAGACTTCATGGTCCTCGGAAGATGAACCAGAATGATGGTGAGGTCAGGGTTGAAGGATGGAGAAATATATATGTGTATATATATATATATATATATATATATATATATATATATATATATATATATATATATATATATATATACACACTACATGGTCATCACACAATTATGTGGATCTTCAACAAACTGCTGCCACAAAGCTGGAAGACACAACTGAATAGAATGTCTTTGTATGCCGTAGTATTACAATTCCCTTTCACTGAAACTAAAGAGCCCAACCCTGTTCCAGCATGACAAGTCCTCTGTGCACAAAGTGAGGTCCATGAAGACATGGTTTGCCAAGGGTGGAGTAGAAGAACTCGAGTGTCCTGCACAGAGCCCTGACCTCAACCCCTATTGAACACCTTTGGGATGAACTGAAATGCACTGCATCACAGACCTCCTCACCCAACATCAGTCCCTGACCTCACTAATGACCTCACTAATTGTGACTGAATGAGCAAATCCCCAAAGCTACACTCTAAAATCTAGTCTAAAGCTGTCCCAGAAGAGTGGAGGTTATTATAACTGCAAAGAAGGACTATAATATGCTGTTCAAAAAGCACATATTGGTGTGATAGTCAAGTGTCCACAAACTATTGGCCATATAGTGTATATGTATATATACACTCACTTATACTTATATACTCATTAGGAACACCTGGACACCTGCTCATTTATGCAGTTATCTAATCAGTCTATCATTTGGCAACAACACAATGTTTAAAATCCAGCAGATACAGGTGAAGAGCTTCAGTTAATGTTCACATGATACATCAGAATGATGAGAACTGTGGCATGGTTGTCGGTGCCAGACAGCATGGTTTGAGTATTTCAGGAACTGCTGATCTCCTGGGATTTTCATGATTTTCAGTCCATACAGTTTACACAGAATGGTGTGAAAACCAAAAACGAACAAAAAGAGTCATCTGAAAATTCAACTCACCCTGTACTATATTGAAAACACATTATTAACACATTATTTGTTGTTTTACTTTGTGAATTTAATTTGTTTTTGAAAATATACACTCATTTCAAGTCTGATGAGTGCAAGACACTCCAAAAAAGTTGGGACAGCCGACTGTTTACCGCTGTGTAACATCACCTTCTCTCTTCTTCTTCCTCCATCATGTTCCTAAGAAATCATCTTGGGAGATGAGCAAACAATTTCAACTAATTTACCATCAGCTACTGACAATTCCACCATGTTTTCTTACTGACACGCCCCCAACTCGGAAACTCTGCACTCAAAGAAAATCCTGAGTTTCCCACTTGTAATTACGACTTTTTGGTGGCGTTCATGTGCGTTCGACCCGTAAATATGATCTGTCTGACTTGAATGCACTATTATTTTATTTCTGTTAAAATGTTCACATAAAACCGTAATATACTACAGTTGAAATATATTAAAGTGATTTTGAGAGAGAAATGTATTTACCGTTGTACATTATCTCTGACCTTGTGATGTGGCTTGAGCAATCAGGTTTAGATCTGTTATAAATGTGACTTGGTTGCATGTAAATAGGGTCATGTATTTCTCATGAGTTGTACTTCTCTGTATTTCTCTGAGGTGTACCTGCTCCAGCATGTTGGTGAGTCTCTCTGGCTCCAGGTCTATAACAAAGGTTTTCTCCTGCCTGCGGTCCAGGTCCTCCAGGAGCTGCCGGTAGTTTGCGTCGTTGAAGTTCTCCACGCAGATTGCACTGACCTGCCAGCCATTCTGACCTGCTTTCTCCATGATGGCCTGCAGGATAGAATATCCTGTAAAAGAGAAGAGGAGGCTGTCATAAATCTGAGTGAGGATTGTGATATTTTTTGATGCTGTAATGTGCTGAGCAGCTCGACAGCCCTGGAAAGAAAGCCCCAGCAAACTGTTCCTAAAAACTTCAAACAGATTTCTTCTAACATCAGTGAATCTAAGTGCTGTGGTAACATACATGTATTTCATGTGTTATGTATCTGTGTAAAGAAAATTATTTCATTGCTTTGAAAGATATAAAAATGACTGCTGCGCATGTACTGTATTTAATGGAAGGATAGTGTGCTTGCTAAATTAGCATGCTAATCGCCTCAACACATTTTCTATACCGATGTTATCTTAGATTATAGCTACACTGTTTATTTAATGTGATGTGCCAACTACCAATTCAGCTTAGTTAATATTAACTAACATTATGTCTCTAGCAGTAGTTACATTTTGTTTCAAAACTAGTCAACTCAAGTCAAGTTCACTATTCTGAAGCAGCGCAAGTATTTCTTTATTTTTATTGTGTACTTTAGTCAGGTCCACTAGCAAACTAGCAAATATAAGGTTATATATTTGTTCACTATCAAGAAAGCTAACATTAGGCTAACTATAAAATCATGTTGAAACCAGTATTTGATGCTAAGCGGTATGTCAAGCTTAGTGATGTTTTCATATTAGCCAAATTAATTTGGCAAATCAGATTTAACTTGATCCAGAGTTACTTGGCAAAACCAGGATGTATATCCAGGATGCCAAACCACACAAATTTGTCATTTTATAACCATTTTAAGGTGCGAGTCATAAAAACAGCTCTATAGCATGTGATATCTGAATAGTAGTTTGAAGATTCTCTTTTCACAGCAGCTTCTTCTCACCTCCATAACACAGATCAGTGCTTGCCTGCTTGTCTCAGGCTCCTGAAATAACACACCAAACTGTGATACCGAGCTCATTAAGTCACACTAGCAGGCACAAAGAGCTGCATGTTCTCACAGCTTTGAGATGTTTTTGAGGGCCTTAATGCACTGATGAGTAGAGTTTTCATTTCAGCTTGCCACATTGCTGTGTGTTAGATATGTTAATGTGGCTGCTGGACAGAGATACCCGCAGCCTCCTAGGGCCACTTGACTCCGGGATGAGCAGATGTCCATGTAAAACGGATCCTTATGGTCACAATCAGAAACTGGCACCACCTCCCTTTCGCTTCGATAATTAATGGATTAACCTATGCCTAATCTGGCAAGCCTGCAGTTCACAATTCGGGAATCATGTCTGTTCATGATTGCTAGCCTACTGCTAGCATGTTCTACCATCCATAGCTGAAATTTCCACATGGCGAGACACTGGAGCCAGCACTGGCAATCAATAATATTGTTTTGTTTTTTTTTAACCAACAAGCAGAATGATGGGTTGCCTTCCAATTGTCTTGTTTCATGTTTTTGCTGTTGTTGGTTGGACTCATAGATCATTCTATTCAGAGTGATATAAATCAATATGGTGGCCATATTGCACTGGTCCTTAATGAATAAGCTGTCTACTGACATTTGAATGTAAATACATGGTATGCACCAAAAAAAGTATCACAAATATTTATCTTGAACGTCACTGGATCTAAGCGTGTATATATATATATATATATATATATATATATATATATGTGTGGGAATATGTACATATAATGATAATGATACAACCATTAAGTCATTTTCATCTCAGGGGTTTCCTGTAGTCCAGAACAAATGAGTTACTGTATGTATTAATAAAGTAAATAAGCCATTTGAAATTTGAAATTTGGCTTGTTTAGTTTTATGCTATTTTTTTTTTTATTCACATATGAGCAGTGGGTTTCCCATTGTTGATCAGCATTGGTTACTTGTCAGTCATCTCTGATATCTGATGCATCATCACACCGACAGAACTCCAGCATAGCTGCAGCTTTCTGCACCAGATAGTTTTATAAAACGCCTTCACTTTCAATTTACAGCCATGGCATTTATTTCAAATAACCAACACAGAACAGAGCGCTGATTAATATCTGATAAATCTGTAGCCTGAGGGTGTGTGTGTGTGTGCGTGCGTGCGTGCGTGCGTGCGTGTGTGTGTGTGTGTGTGTGTGTGTATTTGCCAGCTAGCCCAGCAGGACAAATCAACCATGTGAAGCTTTTATTTATTTGTCTGTTTTTTTTTTTGTTTGTTTGTTTTTTGCAGCGGTTTATATATTAGATATTCAAAGCACGTCAAATAATTAGATGCTACCCCTGCATATCCTATACATTCCCCTAATAAACATCATTAGGCTGCTTTCACACTTGCCATTTTCAGGATAATGTATGGATAAAGTGGGAACAGTGATGATATCAGTGAATGTCGCAAAACTAATGTGTTATCTTTATTAACTTTAATATATAATCAATTCATCCTTAAGTTAAGCTCATGATGTTACTTGGTGCTTTTCTGGGGAAAAAATGTGCTCTACTGTAATGAAAAAGTGCTTTGAAACACACAAAACCTGTGCTAGTAGGAAAGCAGTCTGATTCTACATTATTATTTAAGCATCTGATAACATTACTGTAACTTCTCAAAAGATGCAAAACAGTCTATATGACTGTATACAATAACAGTCTAATAACTATGGGGTGTCACCCAGAAAAGTGCATCAAGTGCTTTTTGAGTCAGGTTCCTCAAGGCTTACAGCTGGTACATAGCGATAAAAAGTGATAACAGGAACTAACTTGTTTCTGCCAACATTAAATGTGACTAGAAACAGATTAAATGCATGACGCAATGTTCTTTAATAAATGAAAAAATTGATTTACTGGCAATTCGCCACGGTATACGAGGAATAAAATACTTCATGACGTGCTGTTATTGGAAAATAACCAACCCTGGGGTGGTAAGAGGAACACTTCATATCGGGCTGCATCACACCACCCTGTCGCTGATTATTTTCCTATAACTACAAACCCTGTAATGTTACTGTTAACAGACTGTCAACTGCACTAGTAAGCACTTTGTTACTTGGAGCTGTCCCCCTTTTTTCTGGATTTGATCCTGTGGGTAACTGAGTTGTTTATCCAATTTAGGCCTACTCAAAACACACATTCTGTGATGACAGATGAGGATAAAGTCAGATGTATCAGTAGCTCATCTGCCAGGCTCTCCTCCGGGACTCCTGCCAGTGTAGCAGTCTAGCACACTGGGGGAAGAGGAAGAGAGAAGAAAAGACACTGATGGAGAGGAAAGAGAAAAGGCAAGGGGTGGGGGGGGAGACAAGGCTCTGATTCTTCGCTGCGGAAGTGTTCATTGGGATTTGGGAGCTGGGTCTGGCGTATGTTCCACAAGAAACAAAATCACAGCATCAATTTCTTTTAGGAGAACACTAGAGGGATGGGGGGGGGGGGGGGGGGGGGACCTTTACAAACAGAGGAGTCCATCGCTTCAGACAGCTTCTACTGAAAACAACAATATTAAACACCATTAAGCTCTGAACCTCCTTCACTGATTTATTAAATGTACATAAATGTGACCTAAAACAGCATCAGTTCTAAAGAACAATAAAGATATGTAATTTTAGATCATTTTCATAAATAAACTGAGTATCGGGTTCTCTTTGTCTACTATTAGGACTTGTGTGAAAATCTGAAGATATTTTAAGTCATATTTATGCAGACATATAGAAAATTCTAAAGGGTTCACAAACTTTCAAGCAGCACTGTATATTGTCTTTATACTGCATCTGATCACTATGACTGACTAAATGCTACAAACCTATTGTTGATCATTTTAAATATACTACATATCACCTCATCTCTGGAACATACGTGTGTGTGTGTGTGTGTGTGTGTGTGTGTGTGTGTGCGTGTGCTAGTGTGTGTGAGCCTCACCCCGATCAGTGTCATATAGGAAGACAAAGCGGTTCCAGTCGTAGTGGTCGAGGATGCTGAGCAGAGCTCCTCGTATAGACGGCCTCAACTGCAGAACAAACTGACTATCGCCCTCGATGGGGAAACTGGGCGTGATGAGGGAGATGTGTAGCGCTCCGCAGAAGGACGTCAGTGTGTGTACGGAGCGCTTGTCGTACAGGCCGAAAATGGCGAATACGCCCCTCGAGTACTGCGAGCAGACTGGAAAAAGAAAACAACAGAGAGAACGAGAAAGTTAGGTACCTAAAAGTTTAATTAAAACAACACACCTCAAGGGAGAAAATGCATTCATTTTGTCACTCCATAGCATTTACAGACAAAGTAGATTAGTGTAGCATTTGCTTGTAGAATTCATTTAGAGACTCTTCAAATATTCATAACAGGGCCTGAGAGAGTCGTTTACCCCAATGGGTAACTTGCATGAACAAGTGTATGAATTTCATCATCACTTCTCATCATCACCCCTCTGTGAATTATGCCTTTGGATATCAAAGCATTGCTTGTTCTCCACAGACTTGGGTTTTGAATGTATGCCTTGGGAAAGTCAGTCTTTTTTTAACTGAATGCCAAAAAAAAAAAAAAAAAAGAATGTCTTTAACTGCTTGCAAATAAGCGAGGGTTTCACTGAAATGCATCATGTTCTTGCATCTGACAATAACTACGCTGATAGAAAGCATCCTAACTTTGATGTTTTTTCTTTCCTCCTTCAAACTAACACCACAAGACGACCCCAGATCTCAAAAAACTATAAACAAAACAACGCCTTGTTCTGTTCTCCATTTCATCAACACTATACAGTACAGACGAACGCCAGGTACCTCGGCGCTCCCGCTACACTTGACAGTCTCTGTCACGATTATACTTTGCTGAATATAGAACCAGCTGAAGTGTCTTTTGTCTCGGTAATTCTCCAAACGACACTGATTGCCGCTCACGTGCATCCGAGGATAATTGTAGATTATTATCCGCATCTTATTGTGCTTTAAATACAGGCTCACTGATAATGCATGTGCCGTGACCGTTATCTTAATGACTGCAGCGCTCACATCTGGATAGACGCGGAAGGATGAGGGGATGGCAAAGAAAACGCGTACGCACGTCGAGGCAAGACAGGCGGCGTTTGAGACACCTGCATGGACATTTTCCACCAACACAACCAACCATAGACATTCTCATCCTGCTCAAGTAGGACAGAACTGTCACACTAGAGGTTCTTATCCAGTCTAGTGGAGTGTGTGAGTGCTGCAGCTCTCAAGCCGCCTTTTCACGCTGCAGTCATTCAATTTCACCCGATTTCCACAGTCAACGCGCTTTCATGTGATGCTGAATTGGTTCTCTTTACTCTGCCTGTCATTCCAGAGCCTTTATACGATTACCCGACATAAAACAATTACAAAAAGAATTGTCGTCTTCCCCACCATCCCCCATGCACCTTTTCTCTATTAAATGTCCAAGTGCTTTCATTTGCTTATTTCAATTTGCATCGGTACATTTATGCAAAGGACATAACGTTAACTGGAATATCCAGCGCAAAGATCCCAGATCATCTGTGAGAGCAATTACGCTACAGTGGAGATCTCTAGAGCCCTTTGTTATGGCGACACTGAGTTTCGAGACCCAGGCATCCGTGGTCATGTCCATGCAATTCCCTAGCTGCTTCCATCTCGTTACAGTTTTTCAGACACATCCATCTTCTTTTATCTGCCAGGAGGGGGGTGTATGCTGAAATCACAACCGTGAGCCCAATCCCAGGAAAGGGAAAGAGTTCGAAAGAAAGAAAGTGCTAAAGGGAACATGCTGGCTGCTTGTAGCAATCAAAGTAGCAGTCACCTTAACAGCACTCTCGCCAGCCACCTTCTCCCAAACGTCAGCTCAGCTATGCTCCAGGTTAGCTTGACCTTTTTAAAGAGGCTAAGCTTCAGAATGGAACACAGCCCAAGGAATGCTTCCATCTGACATTATCAAAAAATCCCCGCATTTCCTGCTTGGTTTTCATGTTGACACATAATAACAAAGTAATCAACGTGGCTTCTTGTGCATGCTCTGGAGATTGCGATTAGGATTATTCATTGATCACATGTCATGACACTGATCGAGTCCATGGTTGCTACTACGCATCTGTATGACTGACAGTTATCCAGCACAATGGTCCATTTAGCCTTGGCTCTGATTAGTGATGATTCCCAAACAGTACTCATAATCATTCCAGTCAAATGATCTAGCAGGTCAGTGAGGTTATCCTGCGCTTCACACGATCAATGCTGTTCCCTTTGTACATGTCTGTCCTGGTACAGCTAACATGTTTGACCTTGGGTCTGTTCAACAAGCCCTCTCCCGGTCCTCTTCTGACATCCTAGCCACTTTTCAAGTTGACATAATCTAGGGACTTGCATGTCACCAACATGTGGTATCCGGGAGTCCCAATAGAGCGTAACTTGCCATGCTCTTTCGGTAAGAGAGATGGCATTACTCTCTCCTCTGTCATTCAGGTCAACATTAACCAATCATGGGTGTCTGTGAACTCATGTAAGTAGAAAGAGGCAGTTTGTACTTTCCTCTGTGTGTTCAGCTGCCCTGTGGACAGGCTGGATTCAGGTGTCTCAGAGGAAGCATATGCTAGCCTTCATCCTCCCCGATTGGTAGTTGTCAAGTGATAGGGGAGAACTAGCTAATGTGTTGGGATTTGGTAAGTGACCAAAATGAGAGAAAATGGGGGGGGGACGGTGTTGTACATTATGGATTCAACAAAAGTTGTACATTATGGATTCTGATATCTACTATAATTTTGCATCATCACAAATTTTTGGTGCTCAAAAACGAGCTGCCATGATTTACTCAAGGGTCTTGCATAGCTGTTTTACAAATTTGCTTTATTGAATATGTATTTAGGAAAAGGTTTCTTCTTACAATACAAAAAAAAATTGTCCTGTCCTGAACCAATTGTCCTGTTCTATTTTTTGTGACATGCGCTAATTGACATCCAGGAAAAGCTGCTGCTAGGAAGCATGATGAACAAAGCTAAAACGTGAAAGCCAACAAAAAGAACAGAATGTTTTGAACATGCATTGTAAGCATGTACGTTTGCCCAGTTGCTGACAGAAAGACAGGTGCCAAAAAAGGGGTTTATATTTCATCAGCCAAATGTTAATAAGGTAAGTTGTGCTTGTGTTCATTTGTATGCAGTCTCTTAGTAGTTCATGCGCGAAATTGCCAACCTCCATAAGCACAAGGAATCGTTAAAACCTCTATAATTAACACTTCTCTTAGTAGGAAAGAGGACGGCATTAAGATTTTTTTTTTCTTCGTTCAACCCTTTTTATATACTCTCGATTCACTTTTCCCTGATCTGTAATATATTGGGGGCAAAAAGATTATAAGTGACAGAGTTTCTTGCTATTGGTTTCCCGTCAATGCCCACTAATTCCTTTCTGTGGTCACTGGGCTTTATAGTGTGGTAAATGTGAAGAAAATAAGCGAGGGCCGAGCAGCTCCCTGATTCTGTGAAAACCATGACATGCAGGAAAACAGACCCTGCTTTCCACTTCACGCATCAATGCCGCTGAAAACCTCGCTCACATGCGCCTGACTTAATTTCCCACATTGCCTCTGGGATGATTGCCCTCTCCACCGTGCCCCCCCACTCTCAGATACAATCTTAAAGATTATGATATACTGTAAAAACAGTCGTGGCAGTGCGGAGGACATATGGGGTGAGAGAACAGCTTCGTTTCATAAAGCTTCAATGGGAATAATAGAGAGACTGAGCCTTCGGCTGACTGTTAAATTCTGACGGTGAGGTGAGATTTTTTTTTTGTTGTTTTGTCTCGCAGCAAGGCTGCAAAGAGCTAAGAGCAACCCTGCTTTTTCGGGGAAATGAAACTAAACTACACTTATGGGATTAGATGTCTGTTGATAGATGTCTGCAGGTTTCTCTACAGTCCACAGTGCACAGCGCACTAGGTGAGGATTTTCTTAGCCGTAGCACTTTCACTGCCAGAGGTTATGAAATAAAAAAAAAGTGGCTTGTTTGGTGGCTTTAAGTTATAACAAAGTTTGCGTTTCTCAATATGCATGTGTCATGTAGCTGGGACTTGACTACGTATCCCAGCAACCATTGCGCACCATGGAAGCACATCACATGAAACCTTGCACCTGTTTCACATCTTTTGGTTAATCAGCACTAGTATTTAAGCGCCGTTGTTTGCACCTCTCACATGGTCTTGCTTTTGTCTCTCTTTGCTCTAGTTTCGTTCTCTTGTTTATGCCTTGTATTCATAGCTTACGTTTCTGGTATGTCTACTGTTTATGTAATTTGTTTTATTTTTATTCAAATTTATTCTGCACTTGCATCTGTCTCTTTCTTCCTGAGTTATCTGACAGCAGGAGCATCTCAATTGTATTCGTGCATCCCAATTGTTGGATAATATCGGCTGAAATATCGCAATTGACTAGCTAGCATAGTTAGTCCAGAGAGTTAGGGAAAGCCTTAACATTAGCTGTCTAAATGAACAAACTATTGGTCCAGCTTTTTAAAAAAATTATTCAGCAAAATAGCAATGATGTTCATATTTCTCCACTGACAAAAGAAGTGAGATTTGTGGGTCGAGGAGAGAGATTAAAGGCTCATTTATACATTCACTTGACACTTTATGTATTCATTATTTCTTAATGTTTGTAGAATGATATTATGTAATATTACTATTATATTGTTATTATAATAACTGTAAGTAATATCAATATTAGTTAACATTATTACAGTATTACATAATATTTATATAGTGTTAACTCAATTCCACTCCAGATACATATTAGAGATTTTATGGACCCCCCCCCCCACTCCCCGCCACCCCCACCACCCATTTTGTCCCTCATTTTGTCATGTCCACTTCCAATTCAAACCCATCAGGAAGTTCTCCTCCATCATATTACAGCTACCAACCAGGGAGGGCGAAGTATGTCATGTGCTTCCTCCGAGGCATGTGTAGCCAGCCAACTGCATTTTTTTAAACTGCTGCTCATACAACATCAGGGGGTGGCGTACCACACTCGGGGAAAGCGCTATCCACCCACTTCCGCATGCATGAACTCTCAGACACCCATGATTGGCTAGGAGAGAGAGTATGCCACCCCTCCCTCCCTGAGAGCATGGCCAATTTTGCCGTCTTGGACTCCCGGCCACGGATGGCTGTGGCATCATCAGGATTCGAACTCGTGATCTCCAGATGGTAGGGCGAACACTTTTCTGTTGCACCTAATCAGTCTTTTTTTGTTTGCGAATGGGCTTGGAAATTTGTAGAAAAACCTGGCAGATTAATCATTTCATACTACAAACACTGCATTTCCATATCACATAACACGCCCTCATTATGACAAAATTTTGGCTATGTCACCCACCACTCATGTCTAATCCAGAGAGGTTCAATCTTCCAGAGAACAGGTAGAAAGCAGAGAACCACAGAACCATAAAATGTTGAGACAATGAGACTGAGAGAAAGAGGAGAAATTCAATAAATCTGCCACAAATCACTCTTCTTTGGCTTACTCAGACATTCAGCGTGACTAATTCCAGCTCGCAAATGAATAAATGAACACTTGTTGGCATTTGGAAATTTTGTCATCACAGGCATTAATGGTGAGAGGGGAGGTGAGAAGAGTGTGTGTATGAGCGGGAGGGAGGATGAAAGAAAGATGTCAATGAAGCATAATGAGAACACCTGTACACATCAGCTCTGCCATAGCCCTTCCGACCTCCACTCCTCCATGTCTGGCTGTTAAATGTCACAATCACCTCAATCTCTTTCTTACCACTGCCACTGTTTTAAAAGACATTATGCAAAAAACATCTTTAATGCATGTGCAATCGGTGGGAGTGGGTGTGCAGCCAGCCTTGTCAGTGCAGAACAAATAATCCATGAGGCAAGAGAGAGGCAATGATGAGATGGACTGCAGAATGTTGAAGTGATCCCCAATACATGTAGAAAGCACTACAGTGCTCACTATAGGCATGAAGTGAAGGATGTTTTCATGCTTGTCTTGGATGCTTGAGTCCACACCCAGGTCCGATTCTGGGCTCGTTTGGAGGAGGGGCTCGTTTACATAGAAGAATTCTTTCCGAACCATGGATTGATTGAACTCCATATCAATGTAGTGCATTCAGGTGTGCAAAATGATAAGTGCCAGGTTAATCCGTTTTTATTTGCCTTTGGTACCAGCACTCAAGCAGCGAGCTTTCTAGTAGAAGTCTTACGTAAGCTATACAGCATAGTACTATACATTATGTTATAGAATGATTTATGGATGGACCGCTATGTTCAAGCTTGGAGATTGCATAACACTAAAATTCCCATAGATATCACTGCTGGCAGAAATTAGCTTTATTCAAATGACAGTGATTGAAAAAATAAAAACAAAAGCTACAATGTTTTATTTTCAATATGCGAGGTATAGCAAGTGTGTAGCTCATTTATTTCGCAATAATTAGCGACGTTATCCTGCTAATTACATGGCTAATTATCCAAGAAATCATTCATTTGAGAAAAAAAATTATCAAAATAGGTTCATTACTGGTTACAAGCTACAAGAAAATAGTCAAATGGAACTACAACAATAAAGAGAGCTATATTGTGGGGTTTTTTTTATATTGAATGATTTGGTATTAAGGTTATGTTAAATCCATCCATCCATCCATCCATCTATTCAGCTATCTATACATCCAGCTATCTGTCTATTGTAGCTGTAGTAAAAGTTACATGAAGTACACAAAGTTTCTAAGGAAAAGGTAAGTTTCTGACATCAGCTGTGAAAACAGTGGTTAGTCAAAATGGTGGATGATAGCCGTAATAGCCGTTGACAAAGCATGACATTCATTCCACAGGGTTAAACAGGTCCGAGTGTACAGATAAGTTCCTTCTTCATACTTTTCCAACTCACGATGCAAACAGAGATGTCATTAATGTTATGCCCATCATTATGTCTCGCAACTGGAAAGGAGAAATTCTTCATTCTTATGGTATGACAAAAAGACGCTCGACAAAAAATGTCAGCCAGACAGTTACTTACTCAGCTGTCTACTTTGCCAACTAATGATCAATGTGAGCACTAGCAGCCCATAGGAGCAGTGGCCTATCAAGTCTTTCAGTGTTTTAACTACATATTTTCATTTTTCAGACATTTTTCAGGCCTGACAAAGGGATTAAGTTCATCTGTAACAAAAGCTTTAGCTCATAAAGCAATGCACTGCACAGGAAGTGTCACTGTAGAGGCATTACAAATACTGTGTAAAATAAAATGCTTGGAAGATTAATATTGACGCAAGCTACATCAAGAGTATGTTTCCAAAATGCATTTCACACAAAAAATAGAACTATGTTTCTATCGATGTAATGAAATACTTATACGTCTCCACACATACGTACACATTCTTGGCGCATTACAAGCAAATTTGTTGGTTTAAAAGGTAAAATATGAATTTCTTTCCAAAATGTGTTATCTATATGTCTAATATATCCCAGCATAATTACATCATGTTAGCTTTATCTAGCTTAGTCTAGTTAGCATGCTACTTTGTAAGCATAGAAAATATTTCAACCTTAAATGTAAAACATTTACAGGTGCTATAAATACATACTTGAGTGGCACTGGGTCTTTAGACGATTTTGCTTTTTCGTTTGAGAGTGGTCTTGAATGTAAGGCATGAAAAAATAAAGTACAAATACATAGCATGAACCAATTATAGACATTCATTCATCATTCATTCATCTTCAGTAATCACTTCATCCTGATCAGGGTCACTGTGGATCCAGAGCCAATCCTGGTAACCCTGGGCACAATCGGCATCCACGGGAGGTGGAAGGAAAACAGAGATCCTTCAGGGAACCCAGACAAACACAGGAAGAACACGTGAAACTCCACACAGACTCAGGAACCCAGAATCCTGGAGCTGTGAGGCAAATTCAAATATTTATAATTTACTTTACTCAGAAAGCTATTGGTATTATAACAGTACTGATATTGTTGACTACTGTATAGCCTACTAATGCAGTAATGTTTTCTTTTTTTCATTTTATTTAGTAAGTGATTTCAAATTCTAACTATTACTATTCAGTATTTATTTTTATGGGAAAATGTGTGCGTGTGTGTGTGTGTGTGTGTGTGTGTGTGTGTGTGTGTATATATATATAAAACCAGATATCTCTTTCATGGAATTCTGTTGTTTCTGATGGATATTATATTGTGTTTTATCTATCCAACCTTCTGCTTATCCCTTCTGCTTAAGGGTTACGGGGAGCCTATCCCAGGGGACTTGGGGGGGGGGGGGGGGGGACACCCTGGACGCCACCATGCATCTAATCCTCCCCAATATTGTGCTTTATACACAATATTGTAAAAATGTGTTAGCAACATATTTGCATAGATACTGTATATCTTTACACATGCTTCAATAAACATAAAGTATATGATATTAACTATGATATGGGCCTAATTTAAGAATCATTTATTGCCATTTTTTGCCGGCTATCATCCACCATTTTGACTAACCACTGGTTTCACAGCTGATGTCAGAAATGTACCTTTTCCTTAGAAACCTTGTGTACTTCACCTAATCTTTTATTTGCCATTTGCTGTGTTTTAGAAAGAAACTCTTCATACATATGAAATTTAAGGAGATGTGTCTTGTTATGCTATGTTGTAATAGCCCGTGATCATATAAATAGTAATAAATAGCAATCAGCAAGTTTTTTTTAAAGGGACATATCCAGCTGGTTTCTCAGAGATGAACTAATTTACCAGAAAATCTATAATAAATAATAAAGATGTTAGAGTTGGTCAACAAGAGCATTATTCATACCTGCCAAAAAAAAAATTATACCTCTTTATCATCTTAGCTTTTGGGTAGTATTTTGTTCTTAGGCACAAAGTCCTTAGCACAAAGATTTTAATGCCACATTAAAACATAGCTGTGAATCATAGAGATTAATTAGCCTAATTCAGCTATCCATATAAGCACTCATCCGCTGATCTGCCTTCTTATTTCAATAAACGTAAATGTGTGTGCTGTTCAGTGTCATCGCAGCCAATCCTGAAATAAGTGGATCATCAGTGCGTTGATGTTTGCCTTCATAATCACATGATACATATTCATATTCTCTCTGAACAAGGATAAACAGAAGCGGAAATGGCGGCATTTCCATTTCTCACTGAGTTCTTAAAAGGCACATCATTAAGCATACTACGCTGACTCGCCAGTCTGCCATCCCTTTCATTTTCTTTTCCTTAAATCCTGACATTGTTTCCTCGGTTTATAATAAACCCTCTTATCTATGCTTCAACATCCATAATGCTTTCGCAAATGGCAGAATGACAGGGTGTGCCTTGCAGGGAAAGACTGGCCCATTTCTCTCTCTAATACCCACACAGAACTAACACACACCCGTCACACACACCCTTTCTTTCATCCAGCCTTGCCCTCTATTTATCTTTATCTCGCATCCCTTTAGTAAGGCAAAACCTTTGCTCTAATCTCTGCTCTAGTTTTGGCCTTTCTATCGCTGCGCTTTGTCTTTCCATCTCTCGGTTTTATTCACCCGATGCCTTTCAGCCGCTTATCATCTCCTTCCATCTCTTTCTTCACAATGCCATTTTTCACTCTGTATCTCTTTTCTACATATTGTTCTTCTTTGCCTTTTCTTTTTGACGAGTTTCTTTGTATAACTTTCCTCTCCCTCTCCTGTTCTCTCTCTCTCCTAAGGCTTAAGGCTTCAGCCTAATGTCTGTGAAGGTTACACAAAGAAAACCACCTTCCCAAGCTTAAAAGCTTCCATACTCTCTGCAGGTTTGTAATAGATGTTGTGCTCCAGTACTGCAGGTGGCGCTATTAAACTTCTTGATCATTTCCCAAATTACAGCAAGAAGTCATTTGGCTGCATCCGAAATCGCATACTATGACAGTACATACTGCATTCGATTCAGTACCTACTGCTACATGATACAGTATGTACTGATCAGTATTTGATTTGCAAATCAAAACTCCATCCATCCAGGGAATGGAAATCAAAACTCCATCCATCCATCCATCCATTGTACTGCTTATCCTACTCAGGGTTGCGGGGAGCCTATCCCAGGTGACTCGGGCACAAGGTGGGTGGGGGGTAGGGGCACCCCCATCGCAGTGCACAATCACACACACCCATTCACACGCTACAGTAGGGCTGTGATGGTAGCCATGACAACCGCACCACCGCGGTTTAGAGAACTGGTCCCAAATGACTGCTTTTTTTAACTCTGAACAGTCGAGAAGGTGTCTTAGTGACATTTTAAAACAGCCTTTCCTTACTCGCTGTCAAATGCTTTCTGTAAAAGCTTTTTCTACCTTTGAAGTTCAGATACTTAGATTTGAGTGGATGGGCCCCGTTCTGTTAGCAGTAATCTAACGCCCTCCACATCTTAAAGAATTTATTTTTGAATTTACGGAATTGATGGGGGTTATTACTACAATTTTTGATCGCTTTTTATTAGTCGGTGATTTTAATGTTCACGTATACTGCCCGTCAAATTCATTAGCGAAGGAGTTTTCAACCCTCATCGGGTCTTTTAACTTGGAAAGGGGATAAAAGTGACTACTCACATACATGGCCACACTCTGGACCCTGTGCTTACCTTTGCCATTTTCAATCATTCTTAAACAAGAACTAAATAAGAAATAAATAATGAATAAATCTTAAATAAGTCTTAAAGTCAGGGTTTAAACCTTTTCACAGCATTGAATCTGCTTTGTTGAGAGTTTAAAATGATACTTTAGTTGCTACTGATGCAGGTAACTCTGTGATTTTAGTTCTCTTAGACTTATCTGCAGCCTTTGACACTGTCGATCACATATTGCTCCTATCTAGATTAGAATCCTATGTGGGGTTAAAAGGTTCAGTTCTTAATTGGCAGATATATTTCCGTCAGGATGGGCAATTTTACCTCCTCTGCTGCTTCCCTTGAATGCGGTCTTACTCAGGGCTCTACTCTGGCACCATTGTTCTCCTCCCTCTTCGATTCGGAGAAAGTATGGAGTATCCTTCCACTTTTATGCGGACGATACTCAGATCTACCTGCCGTTAAAAAGTAACGACCTTTCTGCATTACAAACTTTAAGAGGTTAAACTTTGGTTGTGCAGTAACTTTTGAACTTTAAATGACTGCAAGAACGAGGTTATAGTTTTTAGTTCATCTGACAAATTTGAGTTTAATATTTCCGCTCTGGGAAATTTGTCTGTTTTTAATTCTAATTGTGTGCGGAACCTTGGTGTTTTTTTAGACAGTCGGTTTCAGTGGACAGACATGTGTCCTCTGTCATTTTTCAGCTTTAAAAAAAAAAAGAGAAGCTTTTTTCAGCTTCTCTTTCAATCTAAAATAAAATATTTTCTGTCTGAAAAGTCCCTTGAAATAGCCATTCATGCCTTTATAACCTGTTCTGTGGTATTTCTAAGTCCCAGTTAGCTCGACTTCAACTGGTTCAAAATGCTGCAGCCAAATTTCTTAAGAACGGTCGCAAACATGCCACTCCCACCTTGCGAGCTCTCCATTGGATTCCAGTCCAATTTAGGATCGATTTCAAAATTCTTCTATTTGTGTATAAATGCTTACATAACCTTTCTCCTAACTATCTGTCTGATCTATTGTGTCCCTACAACCCTCTCAGAAGTTTAAGATCTGGTAACCTTAACTTACTCACAGTCCCTTGTTCAAGGTACCCACTTTGTCAGTTTTTAAATCTCTTCTGAAAACCTATTTGTCTTCCTTAGCTTTTAGTACTTGCAAGTTGTCGCTACTTGTTATGTTTTAAATATTGTCTACTTTGCTCATGTACAGCACTGTGGTCAGTCTTGAGGCTGTTTTAAAAGTGCTTTATAAATAAATGAACTGAACTGAACTGACCTGTGTTGTCTGTTAATTTGGTGCGGGTTTGTTTGAACGCGGCAAAATCCAGTCAGGTGAATTCGGCAATTTCACCCCGGGTTCTGCCGCTGCGATGGGTCTTGTTGGGCGATCTGGGAACATTTTGGATTTGTGCCTAACAGGAGAGAAACGTGCGACTGTGTCCACTTCCTCATTCCACTTCTTCTCCTTCTCTAATGTTTCTCAGTGCAGCAACATGACACAACAAGGCTTTATTGAGTTTCACTGACGGAAGTACTAAAATAAGGCCTCATTTTAAAAAAAAATTATATTTAGGGGTTTTTTTTTTAATTGATGCCCATAAAATTATTATATTATTATATTATATTATATAGTGATATAAACCCCGTGGTCATTTGGTCATTAACCAAAGCTGCCACCGTCACAGCCTTACACTACAGACAATTTAGAGATGCCAAGTAGCCTAAAGCGCATGTCTTTAGACTGGGGGAGGAAACCCCCGAAGCATGGGGAGAACATGCAAACAGTGCGAAGGTGGGAATCAAACCCCCAACCCCCAAGACAGGAGACAGAGGAGGCATATATAAGGCTGCATGAGGATGGATGTGTACGATGCAGATAGGGGATTGGTCTCAAAACGAATTTTGATTTTGGTTACTATAGAAGAGAGGAATAGCGTGATCTGTTCAAATATGAAGCCTGTCCTGTGTTACTGGAATTCAGGCAGTTTGAAACAGCATGGAAACAATCAGTGGCGTCTGCGGTAATCCATATAACACAAACCATGGCAGGTGGTGTTAACAAAACCACAAGACAAAGCATGTCCCCTGAGAACACAGCGCTGCTGGGCCAGGGAGAAGCATTTGTTTTATGAAAACACCTCAGTAGACGAGCTCACTGCGGTGTTATCACAGAACACGACGGACATGTGAACCGGAATCAGAGGACGGCCCTCCTGATGGCCTCCTCAGAGCACCTTGGGGAGCTCTGATTAATTCCACCCACGCTTAAATTAAATCTAAAATGAGGGCGGAGGAAAGCTGGTCTGTGCAGCACTGTGAGACACACACACACACACACACTTAAGACTGAAGACTCCTATGTCTGAGGATGATGGGTTTTTGCAGCATAAGCTGTCAGATATAGTCAAGCTCATAGATGCAAGCCCTCACAACACACACACACATCATTCTGAAAGCACTGCAGAGGAAAGAAATGCCAGTGTAAAAACGCAGCATTTGTAAAGAGAATATTGTATATATTTGTTAAGCTATTACAAACACTCACCTAATGCATGCTTGCTGGGAAAATCACTAAAGGCTTTCCTTATGAGTACATTTTGTATTTTTCATGTTTTCTCTGATCTTTCTCTCTCTCTCTCTCGCTCTCTCTTTTGAGTGGTTTTGTGGTGTAGCAGTTTTTTCTAACTTTGTGTGTTTGTGGTGTATCTCTATAGTATATTTACTTTATAGTATCTATAACTTTAGGAGTTCCTCTTGATTAAGCCCAGCTTCAATTATGTGTCTATAAAAGGGATGCACTTAGGGATTGTTTGTTAGTTGAGCATTGAAGAACGCTAGGTCTGGTCACTGCTCCGTTTTAACTCACTGATCAATGAAAATACAAATACAAATACATATAAATACATACTGAAATACATACAAAGAGGAGTGATTTGTAAACATACTTTGACTTGTATTTAAACAAGACAAGGTATTGGATGTTTTACCTAATCGACTGCGTAGTTTTTTTTTTAAGGTAAACGTTTTTTTTTTAAGTTGATGCATGCGACACGTTCCAAAAAAGTTGGGACAGGGGCAATTTAGGACTCATAGCGATGTGACAAGTGGAAATAAGAAGGTGATGTGGATGGACAGATGGACAGTAGCACAGTGGAATCGTCTTTTGTGGTCCAACGAGTCGACATTTCAAATAATTTTCGGACAAAAACAGCCGTCGTGTTCTCTGGGACAAAGATGAAAAGGACCATCCAGGCTGTTATCAGTGTCAGGTCCAAAAGCCAGCGTCGGTCATGGTATGGGGGTGTGTCAGTGCTCATGGCACGGGTAACTTGCACATCTGTGAGGGCATCATTGATGCAGAAAGATATGTACACATTTTGGAGCAACATATGCTGCCATCCAGAGCAGGACAACGCCAAACCACATTCAGCCCGGATTACACGCACATGGGAAAAAAAAAAGAAAGAACTTCATTATTTTTACTCTTTAGGCAGCCAATAATTTTTGGCAGAAAAATAAATCAGGGTAAAATATGTGCTCTCCTTTTAACCATGTTGGATTATTCTAAATATTTAGATTTAGTATTCAGTATTCAGTAGCGATGTAACGGTATTAAAATTTCATATCACGATTATTGTGAGCAAAACTATCACGGTTATCAGTATTATCAGTATTGCTAAAATGTGCTGAAAATGTACAAAAGGTACTGATACACACACTGAAATCATTTAAACAGGTTTTATATTTGACTATAAAGTGATGGATGGTTTTCACTAGGCTTGCTGTGATCGTTTAGTTCAGATAGAGAACATGGCGGAAGGCAGTGACGGCACTCGGGAGAATTTCCAACCTTCCAAGAGGACCAAATCCGAAGTGTGGTCCTATTTTGGATTTTATAATCTCTACAGAGCTCGCCAGAAGAAAGTCGCTGTGAAAGGGGGCGGTGGCGCTTCGTTGGCGCTTTTTCCTCTTTTCCCCCTCGCTTTTAAATCGTTTATGAAAATCGCTTATGAAAATCGCTTATGAATGCCGGTGCAGCCGCACTCATTTCACTTCTGCTTTTGAAATAGCGGTGAGTGCTTGAATGGTGCATTCATTATTATTCTTAATGAAAAACACAACAACAACAAAACAGTACACTGACAAACTCACTTATGGTAAACTAAATCTTCTGCCATCAAGACGATGTCAGCTCGCCTGACTCTTCCTCTAAGTCGGTTTGCCTCACTCTTCCTGTCAGTCAGCTCGCCTCACTCTTCCTGTCAGTCAGCTCGCCTCACTCTTCCTGTCAGTCAGCTTGCCTCACTCTTCCTGTCACTCGGCTCGCCTCACTCTTCCTGTCAGTCAGCTCGCCTCACTCTTCCTCTCACTCGGCTCGCCTCATTCTTCCTGTCAATCAGCTCGCCTTACTCTTCCTGTCAGTCGGCTCGCCTCACTCTCCCTGTCAGTCAGCTTTCCTCACTCTTCCTGTCACTCGGCTCGCCTCGCTCTTCCTGTCAGTCGGCTCGCCTCACTCTCCCTGTCAGTCAGCTTTCCTCACTCTTCCTGTCACTCGGCTCGCCTCACTCTTCCTGTCAGTCAGCTCGCCTCACTCTTCCTCTCACTCGGCTCACCTCACTCTTCCTCTCAGTCAGCTAACCTCACTCTTCCTGTCACTCAGCTCCCCTCAACTCACTCTTCCTGTCACTCGGCTCGCCTCACTCTTCCTGTCACTCGGCTTGCCTCACTCTTCCTCTCAGTCAGCTCGCCTCACTCTTTCTGTTACTCGGCTCGCCTCGCCTTACTCTTCCTGTCAGTCGCCTCGCCTCACTCTTCCTCTCAGTCAGCTCGCCTCACTCTTCCTGTTACTTGGCTCGCCTCGCCTTACTCTTCCTGTCAGTCGCCTCGCCTCACTCTTCCTCTCACTCGGCTCGCCTCACTCTTCCTGTTACTAGGCTTGCCTCGCCTCACTCATCCTGTCACTTGGCTCGCCTCACTCTTCCTCTCAGTCTGCTAAGCTCACTCTTTCTCTGACTCAACTACTGCAGCAAATCCTGCAATCCTGTTTTGTAACAACCCTATGAACCATCTCATATGGAAAAACTAAGCACATCTGGCACCAGATGACACGAGGTTATTGCACCTCCCAAACAGTTCATGCCCAAGTCTCATCCTTCTCACCTGCATACTGCAGATTTATTTCTCACCAGCTGAAGAACTGCTACTGTAATCATAAACACACTTAATACTGTAATCTTTCAACACACTTAATACTGTTTGTCTTTACTTTTCTACACCTTTATATGGTAATGATTTACAGTGCCACTGTCACCTAGAAAAGAACGCACTGCCTTTTGGGTCTGGTTTCTTTCAAGGTTTCTTCCTTACCAGTTTTTCTTTGCCACTGTCGTCTCTGGCGTGTTCATTATGAATCCAGAGTTCTATAAGGCTGCTTTGTGACAATGTCTATTGCTAAATGTGCTACACAGATCAAACTGAATTGAATATTCAGCCACCTCAGCAGATCCAAAATATTAATTATAATGAGAAACCATGAGTCTATAAAGAATCTATATAAATAGAAGATAAACAGCATTACAAAAATTATAATACACGTCTAATCTGGGTCAGGAGCTGGGTCAGGAGCTACCAAAAAAAACAACCCCATGAATCTTATCGTTAATATCACTATCTTTTGTTAACATCATTACCTTATAAGATGGTAACTGGTCTCGTCTCAGCTGTCTTTATTCAGCAAAACCGGCAGGTGGATTAATTTTGGTTTTGTGTCCCTAATTCACATAAATCCAGAGTTTTCTGTTTGATTTCACACTAATTACAGTCATGGTAATTAGCTCTGAATCCAAACAGCACAAGGCTGTGATATTTACAAAGCCAAAAAATAACAACAAAGAGGCGTAAAGCATTTCTGATGCAGGCTCTGAGCCAGGCTCCAACACTCTGTTTATAAGCCCAGGCCCATTTCTGTCAAATTCTTTTTCCTTGAATGCTTCCGCCCTTTTTTTTTTTTTTTTTTTTAGCATTTGTGCTTCCCTGTTGTGTCTCTATTCATTGGGGTTGCTCTCTCTTTATATTTTTATGTGTGTGCGTGCAATATCCAAGAGTCCAGCCACTATATTTCAGTGAGCTCTGTCTCACTTGTGTGTCTATAAGAGAGGCAGTAGAGACAACATGATGACGATGGCCATCTTTAGTTGCATTAAAAACTTCCCAGTACAGTCTCTCACACTTCCTGTGTGGATCATTATGGGCCCATTCACAGCCTGCTGCTCTTCAAACCCGTGTGATCACTCTGCACATTCACACTGCGTGATTAGTGCAGCGGTTTTTTTGTTGTTTTTTGGTTTGTTTCGTTCTTTTTTTTTTTTTTTTTTTTAAACTTGAGTAGATGCTGGCTGAAATGTTCATCATCATTCAGTTTACCCAACTCACACTAATAATCAACTGCCTTTGATTAGATAACTGATCTAGAAGAGATTTAGCATAAGCTGAGTTTCAGATGCTTCATCACTTCTGTGCATGTATAAATTGCTTTTCAGAGATAAATTACAAGACGGCAATGAACATTCTGCTCAATTCGTAGGAATAATAGTACTCCTTTTATAGCAATTCCTTTCATATCCCTATTGAATCTCTTCAGTGCTAATGCTAGAGATGGTGGCAGTTCAGAGAACCACCTTTATAAGAAATCATTACGCAATTAAATGTCGTAGTCTAGTAAGAAACGGCTGATGAGTGTAAAAATTTAATACATCTCTGGTGGGTTACATCACACATTACACATTAGTGGAAAAATGTCCAATTTGAATTTAACCAAACGTTTCAAGTACCCCTTGCTGCAGAACCAAACGTCCAGGGGGTGTAGACAACTGAGTGTGTTTCAGCCTGGAAAAGTGTGCTGTTCTATGTTGTAAAACATCTCATGGGTTAGAGATTAGGGCAGGAGCAACAGGTACCAAGGTTCTAGCAGACCCCTGTCTTTCAGTGATAAGAGTTTTGGCATAAATATTGTCTTATTTATGGTTAACAAATGTTTTAGAAAGGATTATTTTTTGATTTTTTGTGAATAAATGAGATTGCAACAGCACCACTAGTGGTCGTAAGAAAAATGGTATGAAGAATGTTATCAAGTGATACTGTGGGCTAGGTGGAATGATCCCAGCGCTGTGGATCCATGCAGTCTATCAGTGACAGTTATCCATGCAGTCTATCAGTGACAGTCACAGGTGAGTACACACAGTGACACACCCTCCAGATTTAATTTCCATTTTGGCTAATGTTGCATTCGACTAAAGGTCGTAACTTGTAATCGATGACCTCTGACTAGGAAAAAAACTAAACACAAAATTTCTCATTGAAAACTCAAATCAACATGCATAAGTAGTAAACAATGCTCAATAGACTATCAAGTGTGGCTTCTTCTTGGTTGGAATGAAAACCTGCACCCACACAGGCTCTTTCCGGATCAGATTGGACACCCCTGCTTTAGATCAATCGACATACAGACGTATTCACTTGTTAAATTCATTCTAAGTCTACTCTTGAGGAAAATTACATCACTCGTCACAGTTAACTGGGTAGCTCGTTACTAACAAAAGACGAACATAGAGGCATCAGTGTTTTTCCCCACGTTGCATGGAGGATAAAAATGACATCATTCCAAGCTCTGACTTCCTGTGTCCGAGGTAAATATCACCATGCCTCTTTGGACTGCTGAAAAATTGGCTTGAGTTGATAAATGACTTAAAAGCTCTCAAAGATGGTGATTGGATTTTCCTGAAGTGAAATGGCAAGGTCAAATCGATCATGGTGTGCTATAAACACTAGTTGAAAGCAGGTCTGGAGCTTATTTTGCAGTTCAGTATTTGAACCCCACCTGTCCATAATACAAGAACATTCTGTCTCAGGCTAAACTGACTCACAGCGCCAAGTAAAAAAAAAAAAGAAAGAAAAGAATCATACGCAGAGTCAACTCTGTCCAAATCTAAGCACTAACAACCAGCAACCGAATTATTACTTCATAGTCACAATAACACCATTGGGATATTACAGAATATGAACAAAATTGAAATGAGATTTTAACATCAGTCAAATCTATCCAGAATGTATTAATGATTTCTAAAATAAATTGTAACACTTTGGCATAATCAAAGAGATGCCCAACCTATCATATGTGTTGTAATGTGATGTTTGAGTAGAATGCTATTGTTCAAAGCATACCCCCTTTCTTCGATTCCAGATAATGCCACAGTCATCTGTAGCCAGAAGTCCAAGGGAGCGTAATGGGCCATGCTCTCTGTGTGTGAAGGATAGCGTTACTCTCTTCCCTGTCAATCAGTGCCATACTAATCAATTGTAGATGTTTGTGAAGGCAGCAATGAGCAGTTGTAGTATGAGCAGCAGTTTGAAAACATATGGTGGCTTCAGCTTCACGCGTCTCAGAGGAAGCAGATGCTAGCCCTCACCCTCCTCAGTTCGTAGCTATGATATGATAAAGGAGAGTGACCAAAATTCAGTGAAAATAAGGTTTAAAAATCAACAAAAATTTAGGGAGAAAACTAGAGAAGGGAGGGACAAACAGGTTGTGAGGAACCCAATCTAAAATCTGATCCTTAGCAGTGCCCGGTAAATATTTGAGAATCATCTGGACCCAAGCAAACCTGAAGTAAATTATTAAGTCCTGTCTGGGTTTAACACCCACATTAAACTCTACACATATATTAAAAGTGGTGTTCTAAAAATGAAGAACACCTGCTGATATCGGTCAAACAGTCAAACACTAATCCAGTATAATACAGACAACATAGGCGTTCTGTCTGAGGTTGACGAGCTGGAACTGAAGCGGCCACAACATTGACACTGACCCTTTTACCTCAGCCAGTGAATGCACATTATTGACAGTGTGGTCCTAATGAGCTGGGATGTGTTACACGTGAGCGAGCGAGAGGCCTATATCCAGCTCGCCAATGAAATGAAGATTAAGGAGCTGTACCTTTCATAAACACAGCAGCGAGGCAGATTTTAGAGTTGCCTTAAATGTCAAGGAGAGATGTAATCTCCTTGTTCCTTAATGAAGGGCAGAAAAAAAAGCTCTCTGATCTTTTAAGGGCTTTTATGGTCCCTCCGTGAATTACAAGATGGCCACTTTTAAAATGCGAAAAATGGCAGTTTTGTTCTCAAGATGTACACTGACAGAATGAAATCACTAAAGTCTGACATGGCTGCGGTGGTAGCAATCCCTTATCTATTATCACCGTGTCTCGGAGTGAGCTCTGAGTCTGCTCTGAGCTTCCCTTTAGAAAACTTCTACATGAACTCAACTGCTGTCACACACCTTGGGTGATATTATGTGATATTATACAAATTGAAATTTGTGTTGAGGTGTATGGCTGTGTCTCAGACTGTGCACTTTGTGCGTTATCCCTAGAGGATGACCACATAGACTACTATGTAACTCAATCTTCAGTAAGGGCTTCATCCGTAATATAATAAAAAGTCGAAGAGAAATGTACAATTTGTTTAGATATTTATATTTTAGAAGAAGTCTCAAGTGTCAGAGCTTTGTAAGAGTCAGAAGTAATGGTGAAAGTTTTCTGACACTTTGCGGAAATGACTGTTTATGTCACGTGTCCCACGTAATGGAGGTTAGGACGGATGCAAGTGCAGATAAGAGCATTTAATAAAGAGAGGGAGGCAGACAAATCCAAATCATGAGACAATAGCATGGTCAAGAAACAGGCAATGGGTCAGGCGATCTGTAAACAGGCATGAACTAGGCAAAGTCAAGAATCGAGAACGAGAAACAAGAAGCAAGATCAAAGAACATGAAACAAAACAAGGAACAGGGTACTAACGCTTGGTATGGTGATAACACTCAATACTTCGCCAAGTGCAAAGAGACACGAGGGGTTTAAATGACAAGCATAATCGGGGTGAAACACAAGACAGCTGAGAACAATGATGAAACACATACGGGAAACAACTAATGAATATATACGGGCGGAGACAGGACATAAACCGTAACAAACGCACGTGTCGAAAGTAAACAACGTCAGTGTCACTGAAGACCCAAAAGCGTGCGTTCGCTAAGAGCTTGCGCTTCAGGTTTCCAAGCATGCTGCATGCTACAGCACTAGCTCGAGGGGAAATCGTGACTGTTTATTATAGCTGCTATAACGCAATTAACATAAACCAACTTGCTTTGTGGACGTTCCCCAACATTAAATAATAACTATAAATGGATAAAAAAGATGACAAGTCTTTGCTTAATAAATAAAAAATATGCAATTGTTGGCAAATGGCTTCGAGATGTACTGTAATTGTAAAATAAGCCACTTTCAGGTGGTGACAGTAAGTCCATTTTGTGTTTTTTTATTTCTTGCTTGGCATTAAGTTCCTTTTTTGGTGGCAGTGGTGACAGTGGATCAGACAGTACAGTCTTTTGACCTCGATGAGCAACCGTATAATAATCAAATCAAATAATATATGTCAGCATTCCATCAATTCTCACCTTAGTTCATGCAAGTATTAAAATAGAATCTTTTTCCCTTGTGGGTTTGTGTCGTATGTGTGCACCGGGGTGTAAATAATTGCCTCTGAGTGTGTGTTGTGCATGTGCACACGTTTGCAAGAGTAGCGTGCTATCATGATTGATTTCCGTGCACAGGCGCAGGTTTGGCCCATGGCTGAATAATTGGGTGTGTTTCCTCCTGCTGGTCGCTCCAGCTGGGAGAGAAGGCATCTCAACATTGCATAATGCCACTCTTCTCAGCTCAGGGGTCTTCCTCTGCAAAAAAATGCAACACTTACAAAAAAAAAGAAGGAAAGAAAGAAAGAAAACACACTAGCTGTTAAAATTTGTTTAAGGCTGTCACATTTAGAAAGCTTTATTTCTGCACTGGCTAAAAACACACCTTAGTAGCAGTACTGCGGCAGTGTGCTTGTGATAAAAACTCGTTCAGGGAACTGACTGTTCTTGCAGAAAATCAAAGAATGACGCTGACATGACAAACCTCGGTGTCTCATGGGGCTAGAGAACAAGATTGCGTCTTTCTTTCAAGAAACATTACGCAGCCGTTTTTACGCCGAGATATAATTAAGGCTCTCAAAAGGGGGTTTTGTTACCTGTTCCAGGGATTCACATTTATTTCGGTAATGAAGATTGTGGCAATGAACAATTCCAGCTAAATAAGACACACTCCATCTGAGCCCGGCTTCGAAAATGAGCTATCTCAAAGCACAGACAAAGCTCTGAGATCGTAGAGATAAACTCACTGAGAGAGTGGGACACACAAGAGTGGTAAAGATTCACAGATTCGAATCACCACATTGTTCTTTATCTACAATGGCACTTAAAAGTTTGTGAACCCTTCAGAATTTTCTATATATCTGCATAAATATTACCTCAAACATCATAAAATTTTCACACAAATCCGAAAAGCAGACAAAGAGAGCCCAATTAAACAAACTAGATAAAATTTTTTATACATATTATATTAAAATATTAGACATATTTTTCAGATGTCTCCTGTATTTCCATAGAAACGGGTCAGAAATCGTAGATTCTATGGCTAAACTGTAGATTATGGAACTTCTGAGTATTGTCAAATAGGAAGAGAAACACTCTCCGCACAGCCATATAGCACAGCAGAAGCTGCAGTAAAACCCAGCAATTCAACCAAAATCATCTCCCCACAGCGTGTGTGTCCAACAGGATGGTATGTGGTGGCCCTTCACATGGAGCGCTCCAGTGAGTCAGAGCCTCTATAAATCTCTATCAGAGCCAGAAGGTGCGCTTGTGACCTCATTACGGACTATAACGAGCATTATCGACACTGCTTGGGCCTGGAATTTATGTCTCTCCGTTCACACAGACACCCTCTATAACACAAGGGCTTTACACAGGGCAGAGAGTACAACAGCCTTTACTGGAGCTCTGTGGAGTTATTGCAACCCCTAAACTCACCAAAAAAAAGGCCCACAGAGGAGCATCCATCCCTGCCCAAACTCATTTGGTTTTGTTAAACCTGATTTAACAAAACTATACCAAATGGCCCTTTCCTCCATCTAAATCGAGCAAGCAGGTCTAAAAATAAACCTCGATCACACACAGCCTGCAGACATTCCTGCAAGTCAGAATGAGTTAAAGAGGACAAATTTGCACACTACATCTTCAACAAACTTAGACTGAGGGTTTGGCGATGGCACAGCGAGGAAAATGGGTTCTTTAAAGTTATTACAGGAGACAGGTGCACGCGCATCAGTGGAGATACTGAGCGTGAAGTATGACTAACATAATTCAGGTATAAAATCATGTGTATGATCACCTCAGGCACAAAGATCCACAAGTATGACCTAGTCATCCCATTAGCATGCTGCTTCCTCTACCAGCCTGGATAAATGACCTTGTCTCCACGGTAACAGTATATACTGTTCAGTCCTCAATGGAGAGACTTTTGAGTCACCTGTAAATGCCAAAAATGTACACTGAACACAGACACACATACACACTGGTATTATAGCAATGTGCACTCTATGACCAAAAGATGTCCATGGATGTCCATTACTGACCTGACTTCAATGACCTCTTAAAATTTGACATTATTATTATCATCTATATTAGCTATTATTTTGATCTGGCTCAAAAATATTACATTTTTGATCAGTATTAAGCTGGCCTGCTTACAGCTAGAATAGGTGTACATTCTCAAAGGTGCATTAAAAACCGCTGAAATCTAGACATCTCTGAACAACCTATTCTCATGAGAAATCCAAATGATTCAAAATGGATATAACATTATTTCATGTTATCTTACACAAATGACAACAAAGGTCAACATCCAACCATGCATATACAGTGGTGCTTGAAAGTTTGTGAACCCTTTAGAATTGTCTATATATCTGCATTAATATTACCTAAAATATAACATTTTCACAAAATAGACAAAGCGAACTCAATTAAACAAATGAGATTTAAAACATTATACGCGGTCATTTATTTATTGAGGAAAATGATCCAAAAATTACATATCTGTGAGTGGCAAAAGTATGTGAACCTTTGCTTGCAGTATCTGGTGTGACCCCTTTGTGCATGAAGGTAGATTAGCGATAGCCGCTAAGTTGAATTAACGGGTGTGTTTGGTGAAAGTGTGAGTCTGAGCCCCAATTACTTTGTGGAATTCTGAGGATTTTAAGACATACTGTAGCAAAATCTATGAAATCTATTATGACTGCTAAGATGTTATGATTCATTTGAGCCTGACATGTTTCCAACAATTATAAAAACCTGCAAATATCATGACACGTGTTTTGGATCAATACACGTGTATTGGATGTTTTAGATTAAAAATATATATATATATATATATATATATATATATATATATATATATATATAAAATCTGTTAATGAGTACATGCACTTTGTTTTTCTTTTTTCTCTCCTTTTTTTTTTTTTTTTGTCTTAGGACTCCTGGTCTTAGGAGTCCCTTAAATGTCCCTGTTAATCTATATAGTATTTTATAATTATAATTAATAATGATTATTATACAATGATCATAGTCATTATTTATTATGCTAGCTAGTGAACTGGATGCAAACCTGTTAAAACCTTGTAACTACTCACAACTGCAAGGTAGAAAAATATAACAGCAGTTTAACATTCAAGAAATGTTAAAAAAAAAAAAACATTAAAAAAAAAAAAAGAATGTAGATCAACAGTGTGGGTTTAGAAGGATGTCTAGCATCAGTGTTAGCAAATTAAGTGATCGATACTAGTCTCATGTCAGATACAGTAGTTTTAGGGTTTTTTGGGAGTATTTTTCACTATGAATTAAAAACATTGTATCACCACAAGCATTGTATTTTGTTCGTCCCTGTTGAGATTATTATCTCACAAAAACACAAACAGCTCCACAGCATTCAGTGACTTAAATTATAGAGAAGCCATCACCTGTATTGTGTATTTTCTGCACCACTTGGGTAAATGAGCTCTTGCCACACACAACTTTAAGGGGTGTATCAATATCGAGGAAGCTTACACTGCTGCTGGGAATAGAAGTAATTGAAGTAAACAAACCCGCTTTTCATTTAAAATCCATTTTCCAGTATTCCCAGAAAAGAACAAGTGAAAATTGTTTGGGGAGTTTCTTTCTTTCTTTCTTTTTTTTTTTTTTTTAATTTTCTGAGCGTATTTTGCTGTTTCATGCCTCGGGTTAAATCACAACAAACTTGCACTCAGCAGGATATAAAACGAGTGAATTGAAGCTGTCTGAACAAATTTTACTGCTCAAATACTATTGGGGTTTTCATGGTAAAAAAGAAAACCGTCCTCACTAGAATATCCTGCGTTCTACTTTTAATCTGTAGACACATTTCCTTGTCAAGTGACTTAGGAAAATGAGGCATCGCCAAGGATATCATGCTAAATCAAAATCAGGGGCCATCAACTGGTAGACTGCCCTCTGGATGCGTACCCAAAATATGACTGCGTCACTGTTTAGTAGTAAATCTGGCAAATCAATAATTAGTATATCATCAACTTTATCCTCTGCACATATCAATGCTGAAGCTGAGAGAGCAGCGCTACTTGCCAAGGCAGCTGGACTAAAACACAAGCATACTTTAGAGGAAGAACAAGAAAAGTTTCATCAAAAAAGAGAAGAAATAAGAAAAAGAAGTGTAACTCTTCACATTCAAACTGAAATTGCAGCTACTACAGTGAAAATTAATTATCTTAAAGATGTAGATATGTCTGCTAAAGGAAATATAGTGTATAATGACCCTGATGGTACAAATGCTTACTTTAATGAAATGGAGAATATGGAGTTCTATTCAACTGGTGAAAATGCTCCAGTTACACGCCTGAAATAAGGTGTTGCAGTTCAGTTTCCCAATTTGTATAATACAAGTGAACAGCAGACTGCACAAGGCAGCAGTACTGTGAAGGTAGAAGAGCATTAAACTGCTTTACAGCAGACTGATCAGACTAGCAGAGGCTGCTGCAATGCGATGGAAGAACTAAAATACTTGGAAGTGTCATGTATTCCACGTAATGAAGGTTAGGACAGATGCAACTGCAGATACAAGCTTTTAATAAAGAGAGACAGGCAGACAAAGCCAAATGATAAGACGATAGCGTGGTCAAAAACAGGCAATGGGTCAGGCATCAACAAACAGGCATAAACGAGGCAATGACATGGAAGACATGACAGAAAGAACTTAACACTGTCTCTAACATGAGAAATGTGGCCCTACAAAATTAGGAAAAAATGGCGTGCAAAGACATTTGAGCTGCAAGGGTGGCAGACAAGAAGAGTGGTAATGGTTGACCTAGTACAATTAATTGAAACCTAGGTCAGCATAATTTCTGACCAAATTTTTGAAGATATACAAGATTCAAACACAAAATCAAACTCCAAAGCAGCAATAAAACCCAAATCAAAAGGCAGTTTCGCTACTAGTCTAAATATAAAATCATCCGCTTCCATTACCCAGAAATCCAAATCTCACATGTCTATTCTGCAGTGATGAACATCAATTAGTCGGCTGCCCACAACTTGAGAAGCAAGTACACAAGGAGAAGATAACCTTCCTAAGAAAGTTTGGAGTCTGTTTTGGATGTCTCAGACGGGATGGACACATGAGTAAGGACTGTACTAGACTTCCCATTTGCAAAATTTGCAACAAGCAACATCCAAGTCTTCTTCATGTTCACTTCAAGGCAAAGGAATCAGAAGAATAATTCCCAAGAACACCACTAAGCAGTGCACAGGTACATGTTGGTGAGCATGCATGGGCAGGTAATATACAAAGGGAATGTATGCTATCTCTTGTACCAGTGCAAGTAAAATGTTCAAAGGGGAGTACTGTTATACTTACATATGCATTTCTCGACCCTAGTAGTAGAAAACCTAATGCACAAGATCAATATTCCCGGAAGAAAAACCAACATCATGCTTCGTACGATGAGCCAGGAAACGTCTGTGCCAACGTACTGTATATTTTCACAGGATTAAAGGTCTCTGCTCTAGAGGAAAACAATTTATTAACGTTACCAGAGGTGTACACACAAAAGAACACGCCAATAGACACAAACAGTATACCTACAAAGGATGAACTCTCCAGATGGGCTTACCTGAATAAGGTGAGAATTCCAGTCATTGAAGCTGAGGTTGATTTACTGATTGGAGACAATGCACCCAAAGGTATTGAACCATGGGAAATTGTTAACAGTCATGATGATGGACCATATGCAGTGAAAACCCAACTGGGGTGGGTGGTTAATGGTCCTCTTAAAGGCAGTAGCTTCACAGGCAAGAGTGGCTTTCCCTTATGTTACGTCAAATAGAATTTCAATAGAAGAACCATGACTTTAACGAACATTCAATTGAAAACAACTTGGAAATGTGAGTGGAAGACAAAGAAAATTCCTCAACCTGGCAGAAGAGTCTATCCAATTGTAAGACGGGCATTATAGTTTAAACTTGCCTTTCAGGAAGAAGGACCCAGTCATGCCCAATAACTACCCAGGTGCAGTGCAACACTTCTCAAGTCTGCAAAGACAATTTAAAAGGAATGAACTTTCTAATTGAGGTAATAAATAAAGGACATGCAGAAGTAGTGCCACAAGAGGAGCTGGAGAGATCTGATGGCAAGGTTTGGTATATTCCACACCATGGTGTATACCATCCCATAAAAGGGACTATCAGTGTAGTTTTTGACTCTAGTACAACTTTCCTAGGCACATCTTTGAACTCAGAACTGCTGCCAGGTCCAGGTCTAACCAACACACTGTTTGGTGTTCTCACAAGATTCCGGCAAGAGCCTGTTGCTGTAATGACAGGCATTAAGTCAACGTTCCATCAAGTCAGGGTGTCCAAATCTCATGTTGACTTTTTCCACTTTCTTTGGTGGCCTTATCGTGATTTCAGCAAAACCCCTGTAGAACATCGGATGGTGGTGCAACTCTTTGGTGCAGTGTTTTCTCCAAGTTGTGCAAATTTTGCATTAAGACTACAACAGTTGCTTTTCACCAAAGGTGGTAAACATGTGCATTTACATTTATTCATTTAGCAGACGCTTTTATCCAAAGCGACTTACAAATGAGGAAATACAAGCAAAGCATGGTAGTGCTACCATTCAAGATTTATAATTGAGGTCTAGAGAAGCAAAGTGCACAGAGTAGAGGTGTAAGAGCCAGAGTGATTTGTTATTTATTTATTTATTTTAAAATAATGTACAGTTGGCATTTTAGGGGTTAGTTAAGTGCTCACAGAAGAGGTGGGTCTTTAGCTGTTTTTTGAAGATAGTGACAGATTCTGTGGAATTGAAGTTCATTCCACCACTGAGGGACAGTTAAGTTTCAAGGTTCTGGAAAGGGACATTGAGCCATGCTGAGAAGGCACTACTAAGCTTCAGATCGCAGATTACGTGAGCGAACGCAAGCCTTAAGGAGAGTGTTAAGGTTTGTGTGTGTGGGGCGGGGGGGGGTAGGGGGGTGCTGTTCCAGACAAAGTCTTGTACGTGAGCATCAAGGCCTTGAATTTGATACGGGCGATAGGAACCCAGTGGAAGGAGATGAAGAGGGGTTCTGAATCTAAACTATTGAAAAGAACTTTTATGTGGATGATTGTTTGAAATCAGTGCCCACAGAGCAGGAAGCAGTGGAGTTGGTGAAGGGCCTCACCGCGCTTTGCCACAAGGGTGAATTTCATCTTACTAAGTGGGTGAGTAACAGCTGCAAAATACTCTCTAGCATTCCAAAGGAGGAAAGAACTCAAGAGGTAAAGGAGTTAAATTTGGACAAAGACGAGCTACCCATTGAAAGAACACTTGGATTGCTGTGGTGTGTGATGAAAATGATGAATTCAAGTTTAACATCATTATTCAGCAAAAACCTCACACCAGAAGGAACATTTTATCAGCAGTAAGTTCTATCTATGACCCGTTGCGATTCCTATGCCCCTTTACATTGCCTGTTAAGTTACTTATCTGGGAACTACGCAAAGGCAAACACAGATGGGATGAGGACATACCTGCATTGGCAGCAAACAAATGGACAAGATGGATTGCCGACTTGGACAAACTAGATGACTTCAAGGTGGCTCGTTGTGTGTGAAACCAACAGGATTCGGTTCACCAACACTAGCTGAGATTATTATTTGAATAAATTATTTGGATATGGCACAGTAAGTTATTTAAGACTAACCATTAACAAGAACAATGTGCATGTATCATTCATGCTTGGAAAGGCTAGGGTGGTTCCTCTCAAGCAGATTACCATACCACACATGGAACTTGTTGCTGCTATACTTGCGTTCGAAGTGGATAAGATGCTCAGGAAGGAACTGGAGCTAAATCTTAACAGTTCAACATTCTGGCCAGACAGTCAATCAGTTCTGAAGTACGTAGCCAACAAGCATACTAGGTTTCGCACCTTTGTAGCCAATAGAGTAACAATTATCAGAGAGAACACAGATGTATCACAATGGCGGTACATTAAAACAAAACTAAATCCGGCTGACATAGCTTAAACGAGAGTAAGTGCCAATGTTCCACCAGACCATAAAGAAGGGATACATGGACCAGTGTTTCTGTGGAGGTCAAAAGAGGAATGGCTTCAGGACTGTACAGTATGTTATCCAGTTCTCTCTCACCAGATGACCTGGAAATCAAAAAGACCTCCACGGTGTGCAATGCTATCATCAAAGATGATGAGAATCCCACAAGTAAGCTACTTACATACTTTTCAAGTTGGGGAAAGTTAAAAAGAGCAGTAGCCTGGTTCTTGAAATTGAAAAATATCCTGCATTCAATCAGTTAAAAAAAAAAAAAAAAAAAAAGATCAACTGAGATCTCTCGGCAAAAGCTAGAAGCCAGAACAAAGCACTGCATGAAGAATTGAAAACTTTCAAACCAAATACACTTGGTGTACAGACTGTCACTTTGGAAGATTTATTGCAAGGAGAAAGAGCCATTGTAGAATTCTGTCAGAGACAAAGTTTTGCAGAGGAGATTACAAAGCTCAAGACATCACTTACTGGTAAAAGTGTGAGTAAAAACAGCAGCTTATATAAACTGGATCCCATATTGGAAGATGGAATTTTGAGCGTGGGAGGGCATCTGAACAAGTCAGCAATGCCTGAAGAGACCAAGCGTCCAGTTATCCCGCCAAAGGATGCTCATGTCTCAGCCCTAATTCTACGACATTCATGAGCAAGTAGGACATGGTGGCAGAAATTAAGTTTTGTCACAACTTAGGAAAATGTTTTGGATTATAAATGCCAATTCTGCAGTCAGAAGCAGGGCTACAGAAGATGGCAGACTTTCCAAAAGAGAGCCTTAGAGAAGATTTACCACCATTTAGCAGCATGGGAATGGATTACTTTGGACCCTTTAAGAACAAAAGGTCACACAAAAAGGCATGGCGTTATCTTCACATGCATGTCAAGCAGGGCAGTACACATAGAAGTAGCTAACAGTCTAGATACAGACTCTTGTATTAATGTTCTAAGATGCTTTGTATGTGGGAGAGTTCAAGTTACACATATACGTTCTGATAATGGAAGAAATCTGATTGGACCAAAGAAAGAGCTGCAAAATTATCTGGTAATTTGGAACCAAAGCAAGATCCAAACGGCCATGCTTCAAAAGGGACCACAATGGAGCGTTACCCCGCCAGCAGCATCACATCATGGTGGAGTGTGCGAAAGGCTAATCCGCATGGTGAGTCAAATTCTGTACTCTATCTTGTAACAACAAAGTCTTGATGATGAAGCATTACAAACACGCTTTTGTAAAGTGGAAGCAATTCTAAATAGTCATCAAATTACATCCTCATCTGACGACAGTACTGATTTAGAAGCGTTGACTCCAAATCATATTCTGAACCGATACTTTGGTACCAAGTCGGTACCAACATTCTTAAAACGTGATGGTACTTGTTTTTCTGGAGTAGCGTAGATACCGATTTTATTAAAGGTACCAAGGTTGCAGTTCTTCCGGAACTGATGGGGCAGCAAATATGCGCAAGGGTTTTAGTCGGTCCACAAGTGGAGAATAAGAAGAACGCCTACAAGCACACAGGAAAAACTACAGAAGATTAGCTTAGCTTATCAAGTTTAGCTCCGCCCGACTCGTTGAGAGGAAAAGAGAGGAAAGCTAGTATCAGTTTCCGGTGTGCAACCGATGCTATCACTCATTTCAAACAAAGCGAGGGAACTCCTGGAATTTGGCGAAGCACCTGAAAGACGGTCCTATATTATGTTTGTTTGAGGCAGCCGGCATTGTGGCCGTGAAACCAGCTAACGTTATGCTCCATGTAATGTTAGCGATAGCCAGTTATTTGTTAACGACGCTAACACATTGCAGTGTTATAAACTACCTAATGGGCCACCATGCATCACCATTCATCCTGTGTCCTGTCAGCAACATGTAGCCATATATTTGTTATAAAATTTTTCCATTTCATTATGTTTTCTTAGTGTGTGCTCCTCCTTCAGGCAATGAGAGAAATTCATTATAAAGGCATTAATCCAGTCCAGCAGGGTGTACTGACAGCAGCGTAACAGTAAATTGACCGCGAGATGAGTGTGGATGAGCGTTTGGAAGCATGTGTTGGAGTGACACGCTTATAGAACTTATTTTTCAACAATAAATGTCAATGAACGGCATTTAACTTGAGCATCTCATTCTTACGAGTCAAGATGGATCAGCATCACCGCAAAGTGATTAAGAGCATCATCAACAAAAAACAACTGGCTGTTTTACCAGTACAGCCAGTAAGTTTTCTGCAGGAATTGACAAGCTGTTCACCAGAAAGGCTGGCGATAGCTTCTATAATGTTAGTGATAACAACGTCTTTGGACCGTCTACAACATTAAATGTAGCTATAAGCAGATCAAACAAACAACCCATCATTCTTTAATAAATAAAAACTTTGTAATCATATATAAGTATATGATTACAATGGTATAAGACGAATAAAACAATTCAGGACGTGCTGTTATAGGAAAATAATCAACTTCAGGGTAGTAACAGTAACTTTATTTCACGTCGGGCCACATAACACCACCCAGTGATAATTTTCCTATATTATATTAGCATGCCCCAATGTGTTTTATTTCCTTATTTGTTGTGACACAAGAAAAATATGTTGGTGGCATGGTCATATAAGAGAAAGCATGACCAGTTGTGCCCTCCTCACTTACACTGGCTGTTGTACACACGGGGGTCATTTCTGACGAGTAGGAAGATGACGGTGAGTCACGCGGGAAGCGTACAGAAGAATGTAACCTACAGGTCAAGCAGACGAGTGCAAATGCGTATTAAAAAGCCTCTGACTGACAGCTATAGCCTGAGGGCAAAGAGGCAAGAGAGCTGAAGCAGAAGAAAGAGTGTATCTTTACTCTGCTGTGCCCTGTGCGTCCTGTTAATCTGACAGCAACTGGCACGAAAGCTGAAAAGGTCTCATCTCTAGAATGCATAATGAAAGAGATTGTCTGTGTGTTTTCTTATAAGACTGTGATGAGCTATAATCAAATGTTTCCTGAAACCACTGCTGCCATTTACCTCCATGCAATGGTATGATTAACTTACGTAAAAAATTCTCCTGGCATAAGACTTGCTCAGCTTGTCCCGAAGGTCTTCTAGTAGATTTGGACACACACTCAGGAACTCACTCATCTTCAGTAAGATCTTTATCTTCATCAGGGTTGTGGTAGATTCAAAGCTTATCCCTTGACTGTGGGACAAGAATACGCTGTCTGCTGTACCACTGTGTCACCCCCAAATCAGGCAACCCTATTTATTTTCCACCCAAAATCACCATTTCCTAAACTCAGAGACTGAAACCCTTCGACTTTTTACCGAGTAAGCATCATCTGGTATACTGTATATGCCTCATTTAACAATACAATGGCTCCCATTATAGGAAAGACCGAGAAAGAGAGCGAGTAAAAGGGAAACGATAAAAAAAAGAACAAGATGTGATGGCAGGAAAGGAGATACAGTAATATATTTGTTTTGTTGCACAAAAAAAAAAAAACTGAAAAAGCAGTTCTCATGAGTGAGTTGCTCAAGACCCCCCTGTGTGCCAACTTACGTGAGAGCATGTGTGACTGTGTGTGTGTGTGTGTGTGTTATTCTACTGTGCCTGCTCCTCCCTGCTCATTCCATTCACAATGAAGAAGAGCCGGCCGTGTAATTGGAAAGCACGCGTATGTGCACGGCCTGGCGCTCTGCCTGCAGCCCATATAATTGAAAGTATGCCATGTGTCATGTGACATAGAGGCCTCTTACAGCAGCTGTTCCCCAACTTCTACTGTAATGAGTGAACACCGTGCATCAGGAGATGGTAAAGGCAGTAATCCACTTTTATGTTTAAATATCAGGCACTAGTAATCGGTTGTGCAATAGTGGAACTAGTATTCCTACCGCCATTAACCCATAGAACCCTAGCCTATTTCTGAGTAATTTGTTCTTCCTCAGCTTCTAAAACTGGAATTACTACAGCATTTCATACATGCCCTTTCTTGTGTTTTAGGGCATCGTACGTTACATAGATTTGTCTATGGTAATTGTATTATAATACAATATAATATTAATATAATATAATATATATATACTGTATATATCCTGTATGAATTTATGTTGGTAAGATTCTGTTAGGTTTTATGGGAAAAAATGTTCTTGGTCTTTTCTATCTCATACCAAATCCAAAAACAATGCACAGGTAAAGCCTACAAACATGTTTTGGTCATCTGACCTACTCATGATCAACTTATGCAGAACTAAGCAGTATAACAATTTGTTCTAATAAAGGTCAAAACAACGAGTTTGCTTTAAAATGAGATGTACATAGTATGTATGCAACGTCTGGTGTGATGGCCATGCATTGCTCATGAAGACATTCCCACCTCTGTGATTTATACAGAGATTTTTTATCCTGTGCAAATCAATTATAAGTACTGCAGAACTTCTCTTGAAACTGTACTTAACAGATATACTGATAGTACTGTGAAAAAGTTAGAGACTACCCTTTCAATCAAATGGCCATCAGTACTTATTGATCATTATGTGATCGATAGGTACTGAAACAATCCTGCAAACAATAATGATGGGAAAATGTACAGTACGTCAATTCTTTTTTTCAGTCAAACAGCCACACAGAACTTTCTGCAGGTCAGTAATAAAATTCAATATTACAAATAGCATGTAATATTTACAGATTTCATATTGCTTGAACTGTTGGAGACCTTTGTGTAATTTAAGAGCAATCTTAATGTCTTAATGTCATGTATCAATGAGGGAACTCTAGACTTCATTTCCCAGCAGCCACTGCACCATACTCATCAGTGTCACATGACCACCTGCACCTGATTTACGTTTCGGTTAATGAGCACACTAGTATATATGCCACTGTTTGCACTGCTTTCTTTGTCTCACATTATTGCCTATCCATGCTTTTGTCCACGCTTCGATGCTTAGTTTTGCCACAGTATTTTGCCTCGTGTTATTGTGTCTTTGTTTTTTGTCTGTTTGTTTATCAAATGTTTGAAATCTGCGATTGCTTTCGTCTCTACCTTTGAACTGTGAAAGAATGTAAGACCTACAACAGAAGCAGTGGATCATCATGAAATACCTGGGCTTCACTCTGCCACCTATGTTCGCGGAGAACTACACCACGCCATGCCAACAGGAGGAGGAGTACCAAGCTGCACTACGTAAACAGCAGGAGGACATGGAGAAGTCCGGGTACAAGTGGGAGCCTGTTAACTGGGCTAGTACCATCTCCCACCCTCCTTCCCCTATTATGGATCTAGTCCAGCAAACGGAGTTAGCGGAGAACATAAGTCAGCCTCCCTGCTCGTCTGAGGACACCGCTCAGCCTTTTGGATCAGCTGAGGACGTTGCTCAGTCGCCCTGGTTGGCTGAAGATGTTGCTCCATCTCTCGACATACCCAAGTGCTCCCCTCTGTTCGCCAACCCCGTGCACAATGCCGCTGTGCTTTCCTGCTCCACTGAGGAACTCTCTCTGCTTTTCTGCACCGCTGAGGGCATCTCTCGGCTTTAATGCTCTGCTGAGGACGTCGCTCCGCCTTCCTGCTCGACTGAGGACGTCGCTCCGCCTTCCTGCTCGGCTGAGGACGACGCTCCGCCTTCCTGCTCGGCTGAGGACGTCGCTCCGCCTTCCTGCTCGGCTGAGGACGTCGCTCCGCCTTCCTGCTCGGCTGAGGACGTCGCTCCGCCTTCCTGCTCGGCTGAGGACGTCGCTCCGCCTTCCTGCTCGGCTGAGGACGACGCTCCGCCTTCCTGCTCAGCTGAGGACGTCGCTCCGCCTTCCTGCTCGACTGAGGACGTCGCTTCGCCTTCCTGCTCGGCTGAGGACGTCGCTCCGCCTTCCTGCTCGGCTGAGGACGTCGCTCCGCCTTCCTGCTCGGCTGAGGACGTCGCTCCGCCATCCTGCTTCGCTGAGGACGTCGCTCCGCCTTCCTGCTCGGCTGAGGACGTCGCTCTGCCTCCATGTTCCGCTGAAGACGTCATTCCTCTTCTTTGCTGCGCACCGTGTGTCACTCCCCCTTCCTGCTCCACGGAGGGCATAGTTTCCCCCTCGTGCTCCGTGGAGCGCATCATTCCTTCCTTTGGCTTCACAGAGAAACTCGCTCCCCTCTCTGGCCTCGCGGAGAACCTCGCTCCCCTCTATAGCCTCGAGGAAATCTTGGAGCTTCCCTCGGGCCTTGTAGAGAACATCGCTCCCCTCTCCTGGCCCGCTAAGGACGTCGCTCTGAGCTCCAGCCCCGCTGGGGACGTCGCTCTGAGCTCCAGCCCCGCTGGGGACGTCGCTCTGAGCTCCAGCCCCGCTGGGGACGTCGCTCTGAGCTCCAGCCCCGCTGGGGACGTCGCTCTGCTTACCTGTTCCGCTGAGGACGTCGGTCTGCTTAACTGCTCCGCTGAGGACGTCGCTCTGCTTACCTGTTCCGCTGAGGACATTGCGTTGCTTTCTTGCTCCGCTGAGGATGCCGCTCAGTGTCCTGGTTCATCTGGGGACATTTTGCCCAGGGGGCCAGTACCGCCAGAGGGAGGGAGTGCATTTTGGGTGCTCTGGGAAAAGCGCCCTGGGGGGGGTGTTCTATCATATATCAAGGAGATAACTCTGGACTTCATTTCCCAGCAGCCACTGCACCATACCACATTGTCACATGACCACTTGCACCTGTATCACGTTTCTGTTTAACAAGCACTCCTATATCTATCTATCTATCTATCTATCTATCTATCTATCTATATATATATATATATATATATATATATATATATATATATATATATATATATATATATATATATATATATATATATATATATTTATATATTATAGCCATTGTTTGTACTGCTTCCTCGTCTTACGTATTGTCTATCCATGCTTTTGTCTACGCCACCGTATTTAGTTTTTGCAACAGTATTTTATATGTTTGTTGTAGAGTCCTTTGTTTGTGTTTACTGTTTATTAAATGTTCGAAGATCTGCGCTTGCTTCCGTATCTATCTTTGTACCGTGACACTTAATTTATCTGAATAGGACTACACTCTTTCATAGTGTTAGGACTGATACCATTTAATCTTGGAATAACAAACAATATGAAAACAAGTAAGGATATTGAAATTAAATGTATTATTAAAGGATTGCAATGAAATGTAATGAAAAGTAGATTTTTTTTTTTTAATAAAATCCCCAGGGAAATGCAGACTCAATATAGTACATCCTTCAAAGGAGCTCTAGGGAAAAGTCGATCCAGTTAGACCTTTGGCCCGAGCTAATAAAGGCTTCTCCTTATTGCTATGAGGTGCTGGTGAAGGATGGAGGATAAATATGACATGATACAGGGCAAAAGCCACAGATCAAACCAAAATTCAATGAACTTAATTGCACTGTGTATATGTTTCATAAGCACGATGTTCAGAAGCCCTTTCAGTCATGTGATGTCTGCAGACGCGTTAAGAGTAGTAATAGCAGCAGGATACAGTTACAAAAATGCCTCACAGACGAGTTTTGAGAGAAAGAATGAGACAGAGAGAGGGAGAGAAAAGGAAACAAAGACACAGAAACAGAGAGAGAGAGAGAGAGAGAGAGAGAGAGAGAGAGAGAGAGAGAGAGAGAGAGAGATCACTTAGGAAAAAACAAGATTCATGAGACAGTTCATAAATAACACAGCTACTATCTTCCAAAATGACAGCTGGGTGATGAAATTGGGGGTCAATGTTTCAAAAAGGCCCATGCTGAATTCAAAAGCAGCAGGAGACAGAAGAACTGCACAGGAAATACAGTTGTGTAAGCGATGACACAGCAGCAAAACCTTGTCCTCAGCTGCAGAAAGATAAGCAACACTACATTAGAGAAAATGAGCTGCTGGTGTGAAGTCTGTTGCTGAGAATGAAACAAAGCAGAGGTCAAAAGGTTAATCCAGTCTGGCACTAATAATGACTAATAATGAGTTGGAGCAGTCAATCAATACCTCACAATGTAACGCAGAGCACATCATGAAGTGCTGTGAAATGTAAAACTTGTAAAACCACAAAATGTCTTACTGTAAAATAAATGTTTATGCACTGTTAACATTAATTATTCAAAACAGTTATAGGAACAGTGTGTGAAAAAAAACAACAACAAATTTACAGTTTTCCACTTACCCCAGATGTAGTTAATCAGCTAAGTCAGTTAGTTTTGCACTAGAGCTACAGTGCTATGTACTTTCATTACTGTTAGCTACATTAGGTACACAGTCTGGTAAAAAAAAAAAAAAACTCATAAAGAAGAAATTAAACACCAAACACATCATGGCAGATTTAGAAAATGTAAAATTTATTGTTGTTGTTGTTGTTTCATCCTGTTCTTTTTCATTTTCATTTCTTTCCTCTGTTTTTCAGCAAAAACATTCCTCAATATAAATGCCTATTCAGACTGGAGTATTTGGGTTTGTTTTTTGTTTTTTTTTTTACATGGGGAGGTGGTGTAATGTGATTATTACTGTAGAATCTCTGGGATTTTAGTTCCATCAGAATCCAGTCATGTCCGTAATTTTACAGATGGCACATTACTGTGTTCCTGCATTATAAAATCACATGTTGACCCTACTTTGCACCCTAGTTTGTCCAGTTTCTTTTGGTCTCTTAAAAGGGGAGACCAGATACAGTATAAAAAGTACTGTAATGCCTACCCTGCTCATCCTGATTTGGATGTAAACACCCTCAAATTAAAGCTGAAGTCTGCACTTCAACTGAGCTCATAAACATTATTTAATTTCAACTCCTAGATACTGTGGTAAACAGTAAAATCCCTAGTGTTGAATTAATACCCAGAGTGTTTATTTGAGTCCAATGGACTTATATAAACACTATAGGGTATGAATTCAACACTGTGGGTGTTAAATCAACACTGGGGATTTTGCTGTGTAGACAGCTAAAATAACATTGTCAATGTCCAAATATTTCTGTACCTGATTGTAGAAAGTTTTAAGTTTGATGATGTTGTATCCTGTAAGCAGGGCCTTGCACTCTAATGCCTCACCAATGCAGTGATGCCTGGCTGAAGATCACCCAAACAAAGCACATTAATGCAAAGTGCACTTAAAGGCTTAATGGTTAGTCACACTTTTATAGTATCAAATCAACATCTCCAGTATGTCTCCAATATCACTTTTGTTTTGTATCATCAAAATGCAATCAATAAATCCTCAGTGTGTAATACTGGGTTTATGTGAATGATTAATTTCACGCACTGCCTGTTAATATTAAACGTGAAGTAATCAAAATGTGCTTAAAGCTCCAACATTGGAAAATGCAATTTCCTTTGTCTCTCTGATCAGAGTTGTTTTGTGTCATGTAATGTAAAATGCAGGGTAGACTCTTTAAAAAATCACTCCAATACTGACTATTGGTAGCAAATCTATTTGGTCTTAAATGCTGGAATGATATCAGGTCAAATATTTATATTGTCTGATCTAATTCATTACATGCTGAGACTTTTTTTTTTTTAATATGACACATAACTTAGTTAATACTATTTCCATCCTTAGATGGTAGGGCTGCATTGTTCTTGATGAAATACTAATCACTAATTATTTTAATTTAGAATTGATTCTCACTCGTTATTCTTGGACCAATTTTGTAAGGAACAATATGTATTTATTTATTTTAAAAAAATTTAGTCTACTAATTACTGTAGTAGAGTGTAGTAGCTACAGTTTCCTTGTGGATGTTTGTGTCATAATTCCTACTTAGTGCAGCTTTAATCATATTACAGCGCCAAGTGTGCAGTCTGTCAAATAATTTGTTGTGGCAATGTTTCTGCTCTTCTGCTGTGAACAGCTCATAATCACGTGTGTGTGAAAATAGGTCTTCATAAATTTCCTCTATGCATAATGTGTCTCTGGTGAGTTTTGAGTGAGATGGCACGTGCAGCTATGACTCACTTGTCCCATTCATTCATTTATACATTTAGTCCTTGTTTGTTTAGTAATTGGTCATTTAATATTCAGTACACAATATTCTCACAACATAGTGATAATGGTAAAATTCACTCACAGCCAAGAGCATATTAAAAATAACTAGACCGATACATTTCCTGAAGAAAATGTGAGTGCTGCTTGCAGTGGCGCAACCGGGACAGGGCGCCAATACTTTTGAGAGCCGGTCAGACAGGCCGCCTGTACTGTTTACAGCCGGCAGTGTAGGGCTGCATTGCTTTTTAGAGCCGACCATGTAGCGCGCCAATAGTTTTAGTGCCGACCGCTTTCGAGCGCCAGCCAGACAGGGCGCCAATACTTTTTAGAGGCAGACAGATCAGGCGTCAATACATTTTAGAGCCGAATGTCGACGGAGGTAATACTTTTAAAGCTGGCCGTGCGGGGTGCCAATACTTTTGAGAGCTGGAGAGATATAAATCTATTAAAGTGTGCACTATAGAACCCTCAGTTCTCAATAACACCTCTCATTAAATCTCACAGAAAATTGTAGAAAGATTGATTAAATAGCATCAGATATCTGGGACGTTAACATAAAAATGAGCCCTGAATGGTTTCCACAGCTGAGGAAAGCTAGGCCTTAAACATGACTTTTAATTTCAAACCCATTTTTTAAATGTTCAATTGTTTAATTTGAACTGATGTGAACTCATTTTAACTGCAAAAAGCGCAACAACAAATAACCCTAACAACTGAGTAAAACAAATCAACAGAGCAAACTAAACAACCATGGCGATGAAGTAAGTGTAAAAGCACCCAGCATGCATTGCATTTGGAATCGTATCAGCCAATCAGCCTCGTGCAGTAATCTGTCTCACACTGTGACTGGATATGAACCCTAGAAAAGAATTCTAAAATATGGACGACTCAGGCGTAATGAAACATCCTCTGGTGATCTGACTTCTGTTATACTGATAGCTGGCTGACTTCTCACACTCCACCTTGCTAACTAGCTCATTTGCATACTGCACAGGAGAAATGAGATTCAGTCACAGTGTATACGACGTTGCACACACAGACTCATCCCTACATCTAAGAGAAGTACATAATTCTCCTTCAGGATCATTTCTTTTGTATGAACTTCTGTCATTTTGGTTCTATACTCTTATACAGAAGCAAAAATTTAAAAGAAGTGAACATTTACTGTGTAGTCAGAATGTTCTAGCAGTGTAGCTGTTGAGCTGCACTGGCTGAAAGCTCTTGGCCGGAGATCCACTAGCCTAGCCAATGCAAAAAGTATCCTGTGATCTATGGAGCATAGTTATGTGATTATTTAAAAAATATATATATATAAAACAATAGCTTTGCAGATCTTTGTCAGTTCTTAAAACGAGGGCAGCCAACCTGCGAGCACAGAACATTATTATCAAGTGCGATCATAAAAATGAGTCCATAAAGTGCCATGAATGGCATGCGCACAAAGGTATTCACAAGTGAAGCGAGCATGCGGAGAAACTGTCGAGTGTGTGAATAGTTCTGCGAGGACTGAGCACTGAGACATTTGCACTTCCTTTCCCCATAGTTCACAAGTCAAATTAACTGAGGTACTAAAACAAAAAGTCATTTGTAATCTTTATTTTATTAATATTCTTAACATTTTGCTTAAATATACAAGAGATATATATATAAAAAAAAAGTCTTCACATCCCTATTAAAACTGCAGGGTTTTATGATGTAAAAAAAAAATCTATAAATGAGGTCATATTTTTCCACCTTTACTGTCATATATCCACCAGTAAAAAATTCAAGTGGAAAACAAATAGAAACGTTTTAGGAGGAAAAAGAAAAAAGGTCAAACTTACAAAAACCTATTGGACATGTGTGCACACTTTTTTTATAACGGCGCATGTGACAGAATCACATTCATTGTGTTCAAAAGCAATTATCATAAACCTATCATCAAGCACATGATTCTGATTCTGATGAGCTGTTTCTGTATGATTTTCTTGGTTTCATTAAGCTGCTGAAGTCATGGTCCACAAAGAGCTCAGGATCTCATTGACGAAAGATCTCAATTAGGAGAGGGGTATAAAAGAATTTCCCAAAACATTTGATGTACCATGGAACAAGATAACATCCATCACCAAGAATTAGAGCACATGGGGCATCACAGTGACATTGCCAAGAACACGGCATCCCTCCAAAATCGACGAAAAGACAAAAGGAAAACTTATCAGGGAGGCTGCCAAAAGACATATAGCAAAATAAATGGAGCTGCGGGAAAAATTGGCAAGTGCTGGTCACAACCTGCATGTGAAAACAGCCTCTCATATTCTACACATATCTGGGCTATGAGCTCTTTCTCATCAGAATGAAAAAACATCCAAGCCTGCGTAAATCACCCCAAACCATGTGGCAAAATGTGCTATGGTCTGATGAGCTTAAGGTAGAACTTTCTGGACATAATTCTAAAAGATAGGTTTGGCACAAAAGCAAGACAGCCCCCCCCCCCACACCAAAAAAAAAAAAAAATCCATATCCTCTGTGAAGCATGGTGGTGGCAGCATCATGCTCATGCTATGGGGCTGCTTCTCTTTAGCTGGGAGTGGGGCTCTAGTAATGATAGAAGGAATCACGAAGAGCTCAAAACACAAATTTATTTTGGCACAAAACCTGCAGGCCTCTGTTAAACAGCTGAACATTAAGAAAATTTTCATCTTCCACATGATAGCAACCCAAAACACAAATCCATATCAAGAGAAATGGCTTAAGAAGAAGGAGGTCAAGGTTTTGGAATGACCCAGATCTAAATTCAATTATGAACCTGTGGAATGGCTTGAAGACGGCTACACACAGGAGATCCCCTCACAATTTGATAGATCTGAAGCATTTTTGCATGGAAGTGTGGAATAAAATTGCCAAATCAAGATGTTGGTAGACGCCATAATGACAGAGTACTGTATTATAAGGAAAAGGAGCTTTAACAAAGTATTCGTTAAGGGGTGTACCACTTAAGCAACCAGGTTATTGTAAGCTTTTTCTTTTTCATTTTTTCCCCTAAAACCTTTCTATTTGTTTTATTGTGGGTTTTTTTTGTTGTTGTTGTTGTTCCTTTTTACTTGAATTTTACTGGTTCCTATATCACATTAAAGCTGGAAAAAGATCTGACATGAGTTATCTTGGTCAGATCACAAAAACCTGCAGGGGTGTGTAGACTTTTTACATCCACTGTAAAGTACAACTGAGAGTTAAAGTTCTGAAAGCAATTTGCTATTATTATCCATACATTCATCCATTTTCCGTACCGCTTATTCTACAAAGGGTCGCAGGGGAGACTGGAGCCTATCCCAGAGAACTCAGCGCAAAAGGCGGGGGGGCACCTTGGACAGGGTGCCAACCCATTGTAGGACAAAATCGCACACCCACTCACACAATACAGACAACATGGAAATGCCAATCACCCCCAACACATATCTTTGGACTGGGGGAGGAAATCCCCAAAGCATGGGGAGAACATGCAAACTCCATGCAGACAGAGTGGAGACAGGGTTCGAAGAGCCAACCCCAGAGGTGCAAGGCTAACCGTAACACTGTGCCCCCTGCTATTCTTCTTCTTATTTTTGTTCCCATATGGTAACCCAAATAAGATGATTCGGTTACTGACACAGGCCTAAAGACACTTATGTCTATAAAGTATGACCAACATACAGCCTTCTCCAACGCAATTTTCAGAAGACATTAATTGTCCCTATTTCTTACGTATTCTGTCTCTAGATTCCTCCCTTCTTAGAATTCTCATTCTCTTTATAGATTTTCCAAATTGCTCCAATTTGAAACTAATTGCAAGACTAATTGCAAGACCAATATGTCCAATGTGTCCAATATGATGTTTGAAAAAATGTATATTTGCTTTGTAGGATTTGATGTTGCATAGAATGTGTCTCTGTTTTTGTAAATACCATTTTCACCTGCCACCTACCCTTAACATCTAAATCCCCTGGCCTGGTTCCACAGATCGGCAGAGGCCTGCTATGAACCTCTAATTTCTTTCATTTTATTTAGTCTGCATCAACCACACGTCATTCTCTGTCCAATTCCTCGCCATCACTCTCGCTCTCTCTCTCTCTTTTCATTTCTTGGCAGCATTTCCTCACCCTGTTTCTCTCCATAAACATTAAAGAGATGTGGATGCACTTTGTGAAACACTTTATTGCAGGGTAAAGAAACAATCAGGTCATCCTAATAAACTGTTTTTAATTGTACACAAGAGAAGAAGATGTCGAGGGCTGGGGTTTGATCTGTGCTGCTTTGACTTCCGTGTTCTCACATCCCACTGTGCCATACCACTCCGACCACTCACATAACATAGGCCTTATTTACACCATGCATTAACAAGTGATCTGTATCTGCATTACTTCTCCCCTGATTCTGTCTCTATGTATTTATTGTTATTATAGTTGCCTTCCTTATATGGTCAGTGTTTCCTGTTCTGGTTAGCCTGTTGCTATGGAAGTTAATTGGTAGTTAATTGTTGCTCACCTGTTGCTTGTTAAGCCTGTCAGCCTGTCACCCTTCCTAATTCTCCTCTGTCTTGTCAAAATATTCTAGTATTTTCTTGCTATCTCAAATAGCATAATTAGCACTAAACGCTTTGATTATAATGTAGACTAAGTTATAATCATAGCCAAAGACTATAGCACTATTCAAAAGGCGTTACTTTTGCTGGGTGACATCTGAAACCTTTTACACATCTCCGCTGAATATAATCATATTTTAATTGTGAGACTTTTTTTTCTTCCTCAATTATTTAAATAATAGTAAAGTTAATTAACTTCTTCATCACTTCTTTATTACTGACTGTTCTAAAGCGCTGACCCTGGAGACTCCTTTTAAAAATGTTAAATAAACGCCTTGTTATAGAGAACTTCACCATATACCTATGTACGTTTTCATGGCGTGTCCGCCATACAAGAAACAACAACGTATTAGTGCCATTAATATAAACTAATAAATATAAATGCTAAATTAATATTCAAAATAGCATAGCACATTAATATAAACTTTGCAGTTTAATAATACTGTCAATGCTGCTGTTATAGAAAGTTAATCAACATCTAAGAACCAATAAGTTTTGAGAATTCAACAGTGCTGTGGTATGAAAAAAATATATATATTAATCTTTCAAAACACACAAGAGAACAGTTCTAAACAAAGCCTCGAGTCAAAAGCCTGTCTAGTGTAGTTAGCCACACTCTCCCTCAGCAAAGGCTTTTTATTCACCCTCACTCCCATGTCAGCTTTTTCTGACATTCCACATTCTCATTCTTCATCCAACGCTTTCCAACCTGCTTCAGGCTATCACTCAAACAGAAGCAGGTAATTGATACAGCAGAGGGGTTTTGCTACGTTGCTAAACACTGGGATGGGTGGGAGTGTTCACTCCATGACTGCTTTAGAAGTCAAGGACATTGCAATGTGCTACGTCAACAAAATGGCAATTTGGTTTCATAATCTCACATAAAGCATGTTATTTGTGCTGACATTGTTGTTGGTGCACTACATGGCCAAACGTATGTGGACACCTGACCATCACACCCATATGTGAGTCTTTGCTACATAGCTGAAGAACACAATTGTCTAGAATGTCTTTGTATGCTGTAGCATTACAATTTGCCTTCACTGGAACTAAGGGGCCCGAACATGTTCCAGCATGACAATGCTCCTGTGCACAAAGTGAGGTTCATAAAGACATGGTTTGCCAAGTTTGTAGTAGAAGAACTTGAGTGCCCTACACAGAGCCCTGACCTCAGCCCCACTGAACACTGTTGGGATGAACTGGGATGATCTCCTCACCCAACATTAATGCCCAACCTCACTAATGCTCTTGTAACTGAATGATCACAAATCCTCACAGTCATGATCCAAAATCTAGTAGAAAGCTTTCTCAGAAGAGTGGAGGTTATTATAACGTCAACGGTGGACGAAATCTGAATCGGATTGGAAGCTCAAAAGCACATATAGGTATGATAGTCAGGTGTCCACAATCTTTTGGAAATATAGTGTATTTTATTTTATTGACGACCTGGGAATAACACTGAAATGAAAAAGACTAGAGGAAGAGGAGAACACAAGAAGCATGTGTGTGATTTATGCTTCAAATTGTGATGTTTCAGGCAGAATGATTACATTACATTTAACCCTTTTCATATCGTATATTCTATGTCAAACAGGAATAATATGTGTAGCAACTAACAAAACTACACTAAAATAATGATTATTTTTCTGTTGCAATACTAATTCACGATTCACAAATGTAACAAATTGCAAGTAAAAGTATAACCATTTGAACTGATGTCAAATGTGATTATAAAAGGTGCTTGAAATTAACCAATTATCATTGCTAATCTAAGGTACATAGCAAAGCTACAAACACTAAATGTGTCCCTGATAAAAATTATAATAGAAAAATTGAAATAAAAGCTCACTCTCACTTTCAGTAACTGCTTTATCCTGTTCATCTCAGGATCACCATGCACACACACACACACACTTTCACACATTCATTCACTACTTTAACAGTAGCAAGTCCACCTACAGTACTGGCATGCCTTTAGGAGGTGGGAGGAAAACAGTGAATACAAAGGAAACCCATGCAGACACAGGAAGAACATTCACAGAAACTCCACACAGACAGTAACTCAGGATCAGAATGAACCATGGAGCTGTGAGGCTGCAACACCTCAGATAGGGCAAATAAATTTGAAACAATTTCCTTTTTTACTCCAATGTAATACACACTCAGAGATGGTCTAGGAACTAAATTAGCTATAGTCTTCACATATATTCTAGCATGGGCTCATATCCATCTGAATCTAGATGAACTTTAAGGAAAAACATCCTTATTTTGATCTTTAGGGCTGCCAAGAAGTAGCTCCGATTCCCATAAATAAAATAGCGCATAACATTTTATTTAATTCCAATCTTTCTTTTTTTTTGTCATAACATAACAATTCATAGCTGGCTGTTACTTGATAAATCACCGTATCCCTGGAAATAATATATAATGTTAAAAAAAAAACCTTACAAGGACATCTTTTTATACCACTGCCGCTAAGTGGTGGAGACATTATGTTTTCGGGGTTGTCCTTCCAAGATTCTCGTTAGCGCATTATCTCAAGGATGAGTTGTTGAATCGTAACTAGCAGATGAACTGATTAGATTTTAAAATTGATATAAACAGAATCAAGGTCACAGCAAGGTTAAATATCTGAAAGACAAATAGTTTTTCTTCAGTAGCTTCCTGATTTTCATACAGATATGTTACATACGTTCAGGTTCAGGAACTCAAAGTCCATTTTTGGCTGCAAGGGCAACCCCATTGTCTATTTATTTATAACTATGGACTTTCCAGCGTGCACAAACATACTAAATACAAAAGTTTTGGCACACACATTTCCACTAAAACATTTTAATGGTCAATTTTGAACCGTTCTAGACCAAATCTAGATATTCCACTGATGTCTGCAAAAAAGGAAGTCTTTTCGATATAAACTGGGTTCACTCATACACATCACTATCGAATTTCATTTAAATTACTTGACATTGAGAACATATACAATTCGAATTCAACCCTTCCTGGACAAGGGCTCCACAAATAAAACTTGTATACACTTATTTCTAATTTTGTCATTGCTTTTTAACAACCACTTCACTGCTGATGCACAATAACTACCAAGAGGAAGAGAAGGCTAATATGTGCTTCTTGTGATACACTTGAAATCAGCCACTGCATCTTTTTTAAACTGCTGCAGCTGAACACTACCCTTTTCTATACTGACCCGACTGTCAAGAGGTGTTCTGCTCCAGAGGAAACAGGAAGACCTTTCTTCAGGCGCTGAAAAGCAGGTCCAATCATGATCGCGTGGACGACTGGCAACAGATTAAAATTTGGGATCTTCCGACGATGGACCACGGTGGATATAGTATTTATTAGAAGGGAACATGTGTCTAAAAGTTGTTCGCAAAATCTGCTTGCTAAGTGGATATTTTCACTCAAGATGGCTGCATGTCCAGATGGCTACCCAAGATGGCTGCCCAAACTGAAGCTGGATTTTCATTCTCATCTATTTTAATGTGAGTTTTCGCATACATAAAGGACTTGCATACATATTATACACTCATCAGGAACAGCTATACATCAGAAAATCATGCAGTCTGTTTAATACAGGACATGTTTATCAAACAACCAGAGATAGGTAGCCTACAATGGACACCAAGGCTTTCGAGGATCACCACACCAGGCACTCATCAGGCAACACCGGTGGTGCAGAGAAAGAAAGCATAAGTGGGGCAAATACAGGCTAAGCACCTCACTACACAAACCTCTGCTCCGAGGTTTATCTTTGTTAACATCTGGTCTCTCGCAAACAAAAAAGATGAGCACGGACTGCGTTTTTCCGAATGGTCAGTACACAAGACTCATGCACCATGTTTTTCACTAAGACTTGGCTACACTCTAAAGTCTAGAACAAAGGCAGGGTTTTTATATTTACATACATTACGCCTGGAGTAAATACTCTCAATCTATTGGCAGAAACTGTTCCCCTTCTCACTGAATCTCTCTGTATTTGCACAATGACAATAAAGATACTGGATTCATATTTTAAAATGACAAAAGGAGACTGACGAAGCATGGTTGATGCCAGAGGGATCTTGATCTTCCTGTCTTTAGTGTCAACGTTCCTCCCTGCTTCCTGCCTGTAGTCTTTATGTGTAGCCCTTTGGCGATCCATCACTTCAGCAAGGTCTTGCTGATTTCTCAAGCATGACAATAAGGATGGTGCGATTGGTAGGAGTCTTGCTGTCCTGGAGAGAGCCTCTGAAAGAATTTCGGAGAAGGTTTCAGTGGACCACACTTACGTGACCATGACAGAGGCAGCTTCTCAGCCGCACTTTATCAGTGGTGGCCCTTATCCGTGGTGATAAGGGCTGCAATTAACTGTTATTTTCATAATCGATTAATCGGCCGATTATTTTTCCGATTATTTGGCTGGGAAAGACAAACTTTTACTACAATTTTTTCGCTTGTTTTAAATGAAATACACAAACTGAGTATTATAAATCTAAACTTCAGACTAAAACTTTACATTAACACAACTGTTATTTATATTATATAAAAGTATTTATGCAAACTAGTCCTAAATTAATAATAAAATCTCACTTTCACTGCACCTTACGGTTTCGGTTACTCACTGCCTTCAGGAATATTGTTTTACTCCTAATTACTTTGATCGTACCGTTTTAATTTGACATCACCTTCCTTGCACTACCCTGTTTATCACCGCGTCTACATTGTGAATGAGGATCATCGCGGCCTCCTTACAAATAGATCGCTCCTGTTATAATAAACAACAGATTTTGCACTGCAAGTGTGCAAATACAGCATATAATGACAATAAAACATGAATTAAACTAAACCTTTTAAGTAACTCGCACCACTCGCACCTATCTCATTGCAGACAGTGGAGCATTGTGGATATGAACACAAGTTTGTGCTTGTGTATCACTGATGTGCTTCCGTGCTACACAAGTATTTCTTCATGGTATTTAATATAAAACCCCTGCCTTAGACGACTTGGGTCGCACACTTCTTTTCTACTGTAACTTGATGATTATGCCTTCGTCTGATGGTGAATGATGTCATGTGGGGCATAAAAGGTATCGCTGACTTAAACAGTAAACTGAAGAAATTCGTTGACTTTGGGCATTCTGGTAAAGTTAGCGGCGTTGTATTACGTGTGTTTGACGTCATGTGCCATCTACTGGAAAGTGACTTAAACTTCTGGTTAGTAAAAAACCACTAGTGTTCCATTTGAGATGATACTACCCTTCTAAAATTCATACACTAGACGGTAGAGTACATACTGCATAGTGTGAGTGTATAGTACGTCATTTGGGGCACAACTAGTCTGTACTCTCGGATGCGTGTTTTCTTAACAGAAGTAACCTGATGAGTAAACACTTATACACAGCCTTTTAACCTTAGTGGTTCTACAAAGTGCTTTACCCTTTCACCCATTCACACACACACTCACACACCAATGGCATCAGAGCTGCCATGAGAGGCTCCAGCCTGCCATTAGGAGCAACCTGTGGTACAATGTCTTGCCCAAGGACACTTCAGTATGTGGAGGCATGTGGATCGAACTGCCAACATATGCGGAGGTGTGTGTGTGAAAACGGAAATACTCTATGGGACTTGTGACTTTTCCATCCACATTAATCTCTCATTAGAAAGAACCACTGTTCCACCACAATCGTTCCAACAACAAGTCCTTCGCAGCATAAGCCTCCACCTCCAGTTCCTAGAGACTCATCTGAGGCTCAGCCTTCTCAGGCGGAGATGATCTGTGCCTTTCCAAACTTCAGACTAGACCCACAGAGACACAGCCACTAGAGAGCCCTAATCAGGAGGAGAATCCCAACCACTTAAAGAATGCTCAGAGTCATACCACAAGGGGCGAGAGAGGAAACGGTTCAGCAGAGTGTGAAAAACAGCATGAGACACATGCTCTGACTTTCGGATAAATTGAAAATGAAGGGAGCTCAGAAACCATAGATATGTACGAATGTAAACATAAACACGTGCCAAACCAAATGTCTTGTTCGTACATAATAAATAAACAGGCGGAGATTATCCCTTTTCTCACTTGTAACTCTATAAGTCAGACTTGAGAGCTAGCTAGTTATCTAGCTAATGTTTGGAAGCCACTACATAACAGTCGAGATAGCTAATACATACACAGAAACGTAGCATATTGTGACATTTATAAGCTAAGTACATTTGGTTACCAACTACAGCACAGAGTGGTTTAAATGATGTTGGTTTAAATGAGAGATAAAATCACAACTGCATGTTGTTTTTCTGCACTTGACAGTCAGTGTTGCTTAGACACGATTTCTTCTAAATCTCTCCAATGCTAGCTCTGTCTAGATAATAAGGATGATAATACAATATTGATGTCAATACAAAACAATACTGATGTCACATTTTGCAGTGACTAATCACAATTCTGGTTCATGACATGCCAGTGTCTGTCATTTATCCTTTTCTTATACAACAGCACTATTGAATTCTCAAAACTGATTGGTCAGATTTAATGTGATAGCAGCTCTGACAGTAGTTCCAGGTAACAGTAATGTGCTTCTCCAGTGTCAGTGCTTTGTATCTGTCAGAAGTAAAACTGTAATTTCCCCTATGTCAGAGTCTTCAGGGCAGGAGAGTTTGTGCTTTTTGTGGTTTCTTGGTACAAGCTGCATTTGTACTCTTATTAACTTCAAAAGAGAGCCAAAAAAACCTCTGGTGGAAAAATAAATGTTTATAGCTTCTATAATATACGATATAACAGAAACTAACTGGTTTTGTGGAGGTTCCATATCATTAAATTGAGTGCCATATGTCATTGTATAATAAATAAATAAAAAACTTGTTGGCAAATTACTGAGTTATAAAAGGAATCAAACACTTTGAGAGATGCTGTTATTGGAAAATAATATCAGCTTCAAGGTTGTAACAGGGAGCTCTGCTTCATCACACCAACCTATCATTGAATATTTTCCTATAACAGCAAACCCCCAAGTGTGTTATCACTTATAAATAGTATAACAAGCTTAAATGCTGTTGAACAATTCATGACATCATTATTGGCATAACATGCTGTCAAACAGCCTCAGATGACCAATGACTCCGACTGCAGACGGTTGCAGGAACGGCACTGTCGAAGGAGGAATTAGCATCGACTTATACAAACACAATTCTTGCACCATAATGAAAGCATGTGAGGAGAGACAGGCAATATAGGGTGCTGCACCATAGAAGAAAGAGACTAACACTGTTCTCAAAGGGTTCCTATCTGCAGAAACAGTTGCCCAGAAGCCTCAGGCAATGAACATCACTGCTTGGCTCCGGCGCTTGCTTGCTTCTGATTTTTGTTAACCAAATCACATGCAAGACAAGGGAGCGTGGCACTGCAGCACTGGGGATGTCATTGCATAAAACACACACACAATGTACAGTACACACATGTACAATGCAGTTCTGTTTTTCAGCACAATGGACACAGGAAACAAGAGTGTTTATGTTTATGCAAATCAAATGAGACAGCCAATGTTGTTAGGAAGAATTTACCTACACACAAATACATGGATATATAAGAAGCTTTTGTACCAGGAGTAGTGTACAAAATCTTCTTATTATTGTTAATAAAATATGCTGACATGAACGTCCAGTGTGTTCATTGGAATTATATTTTGTCTTGATTTATTTAGACTTGATTTGCCTATGAGACACTGAGAATTCATTAAAAAGGTGTCATTTTCACAATCCAATCCTCAACACTGGCAGATAAGTAAAGAGTCAAGAAACAGGATGAGTAGTTCCCAGAACTGCATTCCTGGTAAAAAAATGTTCTTAGGAACAATCAGGGTGACATGAGAACATATTGAGATATATTAAGGGTTAACATATGCTAACTTGCCTTTAGGCTAGCTGCTTCAAGTTAGCATAAAGTTACTACAGGAGGATACTGCTAGCTAGGAAACTTAGCCAATACAATATCTAGAAAGAAGCCAATCCAAATTACAAACTGCTTGTATCAAATGATCAAATATCATCTATTTCTCACCTATTATTTTTTTCAGAATTGAATTTAGGCTTTTTTGTTTGTGTGCTTTTTTGTTGTTGTTTTAATTCCCAGTTCCCAATTCCCGCCTACTAGCTACTACTTGTCTCTCCCAGTGCATAAGAGCTAACAGAAGGGAGGATAACGTGCTTCCTCCTGAAAGCCAAAATCCAGAGAACACAACTTTTTTTTTTTTTTACATCATAGAGCAACTAAAAGAGGTTGAAGCAGAGCACTAACTGCCCTTTCCTGTATAAATTCCTGTATACATTTTGTCATACTGTCAGAAATAAAAGTGAGGCTTGAAGTTGTCACTACAAACTTGAGTCTTTTAATTCATCCTTGTTGCCGAGTCACCACGTGATGCATCCTTGATATTTAGGTAGGATTGAGGATTTTAGTTGTTTTAACCAAGCTCCCTGTATTTGTGTTCTTAAATTTTGGAAATGGATTTCAAATGGTGCCACGCATTTGCTTCCTGACATGCTGGGGTATGCGAAGAAAAGAATGTCACTGTGCTGTAGTGTATATGTGATCAATAAAGACTCGTTATCATTACCATTATAATGAGAAAAGTACAAATAAGACTGAGAATCGCCCAGGATTCTTGCTAATCTCCATTTAGTCCATCTGATTCAACAAATTAAAATCCCAAAGACATTAAAAAAAAAAAAAAAAAGCTTTGGATTTCGGGTCCTTGAATATAATTTGAACCTAGGCACAAATATCAAATATCACCTCTCTCTAAAGTGGAGCTCTTGAAACCACCCATTTGAAGAGCAGTTGAATTCCCCCATGCTGTGACTGCACTGCTCTCAGTGAGTGAGGGAAATGGCAGTGTGGTGATGCTATCAGACGAACTGATAGCACTGTAGCACTGATACAACGGAATTACACAGAAAACGGCTCCAACCATGACCAAACCTGACAATTTCCCCATGAAGGTCAAAGAAACCCTGGCTACTGGGGGATTGCGGTCAAACAACTCTCAGTCACGCCTCACTGCACATGCTCAGCGCTCTCTGCTTAATTTAGTCATTGATTGGACTGATTGAACAAAATAAGGGAGTATCAGTGGGAGAAGGAATTGGGGGAAGAAATGGAGGAGCAGACTGCAGAAGGCAAAGGGATCATCGGAAACGAATAATCTGTCCTCTGCTCATCCCACCATGGCAGCCACGGCTCCCCGGTGAGGAATAAAAGCCCTTGTGTGCAACAAACTGCAAGCAGATTCGTGCCCAGCAGAGTAAATGAGGAGGGAGGAAAGGTGGAATGTTGAGGATGAACCATACTACTCGCAGCTGCTGGAATATCACACTTACACACACACACACACGCATTTACATAGGTCCCAAAATGGCGAGTAATTGACTGAGCGGCTAATCTGCTTAACTGAAACTGATTGTTCATACACAGTAATGACACCAGCACTTATCAGGCTGTCGTGAATTACTGATAGCACATCATGTGCGTTTAATCTCACAAGCAAATTAAACGGGCCACATAAATTTCCGACATATCCGTCATTATTGCCCAGTAGGATTCTTATCTTTATGAACAGACCTTTGAATGACTGGAAGACTGTGAATGGGACATAACAGGTATAAGAGCAACGGTGGGAAAGAAGTGATACGGTAATGTATATTATCTTAATGTACAAATTGGTAATGACACTGATACAGCAAAGGATGATACCGAGTCAGGTGGTACCAATCCCATATTTATATTCTGGGTAGGATAACGATATCATTACTGATGTCCATGCCTTGTCTGAAAATCTGAGAGCTTCTTTTGCTATATCATGAATGCTAATGTCATGTTTTCTAGTAATCTGTCTGAACCGTTCAAGGGTCTTTCGGCTCTTCATATGACTTCAGACTTCTTGACTTGTAAGATGTATGAATTTTGCATGATGTGTAGAAAAAAAGTGTATTTTTTATTCAAATAAATAAAATTATTCCATTAATGCCACTCCTGCCAACTTATTCAGGTAGCCCAAGCACAACTTGCTCTGGGTTCCCTTTCCAGTGTGAAATGGCTTGACAGCAATACTGCTATACAGAAAGTAGGCATGGATTTTGCTCTTGTCTGTTCAAACAAAATGGCGGCACTGAAGACAAAAACAAATAACACAACCCAGCGGAGCTCTGACAACTGAATGCACTACTAGGACAATTTCCATTTTCCTGTACAATGTTTGCTTCCTACGATCATCCTCGGACCCCCGTCTACTCACAGCTCTAGGAATAAACCAACCTTGCCTTCCTTTAAAACGTTGGCCTGTTACGACAGCCTTCATGATCTCCTAGTAGAATCTGTATGCTTTTGTTGTATCACAATGAAGGAGGTAAGAATTGGTAGGAACCTTGAGAAGATGCACACGTTTTTAGGCGAGGTGGTGCAAAATGGTGGGTGTGTGTGTGTGGCTAATCAGTATGAAGTAGTGGGGAACATGGGAGACGTTTGCGAATGCTTTGCTCAATTTCCCCAAAGGAGGTTCTTTTCTGACCTTATGAAAGCTTCACAAGGGAGCATAAACCAACCTTTATCAAGCTTGGATGCTGCTGGTTCTATTCACACAAGTGTGCGGGACAGGCCTTTCTTTAGCATCTCTGCAGTAAGTATTTACCAATATAAAGCAGTCTCGCTTTGATAAATTAATGTGTCTGTTATACTGACACAAACAGACAAGTCCATTCCATGGATTTCACCTCTATTACACACCACAGCCAACATACTGAAAAGGCTTGTCACTGCCTTGAGTTCTGAATATTCCACTACAATTGAAGCGAACAGAAAAAGGCACGGAAAGCTCGGTGTGGTGCAGAAGAAGACGAAGCAGGAGCTGAGGCTGACGCGTGGGTCAGAGCAGACTGTGCATGGCTGACGTGATGGCTGCCCCTGCTCTGTGCTTACTTTACGCTAGTGTGCCTGATCCTGATGGGAAGTGACAAAAGCCTGAATGTTGCAGAGGATGGTGGGGGAGTCATGCTATGAAAGCAGCACAAAAAAGGCCTTTGCTGGCCTAGACTGCCCTCGGGTGCGATGCAGCTCTCTTAGCAATGCACCGTTCGCGCTCTTCTAGAGTATGTGTGTATGAGTCGTACCAGCTGACAAACCATGTCAGACATAGCTTGACATCTAAACTGAGGCAAGTGGAAAAACATACATAGATGAAAACAAATATACACAATGCAATCGCGAATGTCGGCATGAGCTTGCATCAGCGGAGAGAAGTGTTTTCTTTTAACTGGGAGATGGGTACACACACACACACACACACACACACACACACACACACACACACACATACAGACACACAGAGAAATGTCACTGTTTGTGAGTGCACTTAGTCTGTATTTGTGTCAGTAAAGAGCCGGAGGACAGGTCTCCCAGAGAGGCACAAGCACTGGCTGGACAAAAGCCAGGAAGTGGCTCATCACAGTGTCGCATTTGTACTACCACCGTACCACCACTACTACTCTCAGGTAGCAACTCTATCCCATATGCCTCTCATTAGTTTGATCAGCTTGATCATTCACACCAGTGTCCATTAACGGGGCTCAAGTTTCTAGCAACAGCTCAGTTCCAAGCAACCCCCAACCCTTTGGCAAGACCTCCTCCCAGTGACACCTCTTCAGTTCTTCCCCTGGCTAATTAAGCAGCTCGAATGTACCCAGCTACGGGTATTTTTAAAGGCTCGGACTCACAGGCGTTGGTGACGGCGAAGCTGTTAGCTGTCTCAATGTTGTCCACGTGGGGCACCAGGTTAAAGGGCGCCTCTGACGCATTGGGGCTCGTGTTGTGCAGAAATATGGCCAAGCGAAAGGCAGTGTACTCCTGATCTGTATTTCTGATGAACAGCCCGCCTGCAGGGGTGAGACAGAGAGAGGAAGAGAAAAAGAAAGAGCAAGATTATATTCTGTGCCAAATAAGAGGCCTGTTATTTGATTATGGCTTTTATATGGATGGGAGAAATGGCTTAATGATGGACATCCAAAAACGTGAGCTGAATGGAAATCCAAAATGAAAACTGAACACCAGGGTGTACAATTAGGCGCTGGCATGATTTCAAGCTGAATTAGAACAACACATTTTGGTTTGTTTTTTGTTTTTTTTTCCCCAAGAAGTTGAATCCAGAATTTTATTATATCAAGGCTGAGAAAGTGGGACAGACTGACATGAATTCATTCGTTTAATTCCTTTATTCATTCGTGTATTTATGTATGTATTAAACAAGAGGGGAGGGTATAAGAAACGTGACACAGAGCTTGATGCAGTACTGGAATACAATTAAGGAAGGCACTTTGGAGTGACAGAGGAATGCGCGCGCAACGGGAATGAAAACGCTCAAACGCGTGCTGAATTCTAAACAAGGAATTTGCGCAATAAAAAAAAAGCAACGTGTCAGCAAAAAAGCTTGTAAAGTTTTTTATTATTAATATTATTATTATTATTATTATTATGATTATTATTATTTCTCTGTTCTGGTGATAGAATAGACCTATCCGCTCTATCCAAGCCGAGCATCCCGGTTAGTGCCGTTTAGGGCGCACTGCAGTGGCGCTCGCCGGATTACGTGACAGTGAACGGATGACAGGATTCATACCAGGCGATTAACATTACTAAATATACTCTAGTATTTAACTAACACACACACACGCGCGCGCGCGCGCATAAACACAATTTGCGGGTGTGTTCTTTCCTTTTTAAAAACGTGCCCCCGAAAGTTGACACGCGCATTCAGTCATGCACAGAAGAGATGAAGGATGAGGCAGGGTCTCCGGGGAACCTTAACCCAACTCACCGATTTGAACGCTGCTCGGAAAAGCCCCCATGGCGAGTCCGCGAACGCAGGAAAATATCAGTAAAAGCTGATGGCAAGAAATCCTCATTTTGTTCGGCTAAAACTATGGAGAGACGTGGAGCATGATGTCAGCCGGGTGAAAAAGGAACGGAAAACGGGACAGGCAGATATCAGCAATCCATCTCCATCTCCTCCGCTGCTGCTGCTTTTCCCCCCGCAGTGGCGCGAACCCTGGTGCAGAAAGTCCGTCCGCCAGCAGACGCTCCACATGCAAGACGAGGGGTGGGGGACTGGGGACCTCGGCACACAGTGTTGCCAGATTGAATGCTTTTACACTCTCTTTCCAATAGAGATTTTATTTATTTATTTTTTTTTATCATTATTATTATTTTTTTAATTACCAATATTGAAATAAGTAACCTACCTACTATTACGCATTCAGGAATGTCGTGGGGATTTTTATTTTTTATTTTTTTTTAACTCTGTTTATGTTGCTGCTCTTACAATGTCGATTTATCAATTTAGCGATTTTGTAATCGCAGAAAAGAACGGAAATTCAAGGAAGCTCTGCAATATTCGCAGGAGTTTGCAATTAAAAAAAAAAATTAACACAGTTGTTCTGCAGATTTAGGCCAAGACACGTCGTGTGATGTCATCACGACGTGCCACGTGACATCATCACAACGCGCATTCAACCAAAGCCCCCTTCGATTCACATGGATCGAATATGAGTACAGTGAAAAGGTCTCATTTACCGACAAACATCACTGCAAAGGACCGTGCAAAACAGTTTTGTGCAATTACGATTTCGCCAATTCAAATAGTTTTCTGCAAAAAAAAAAAGCAAACAAAACTCTGCAAATTGCATACACAGATTTTTGAAGAAGAAAAAACGCATCAAAATCAAGCATTTTTGGCCACAACAATCACAAAAAAAGAGAATGAAGGCCTTATATATGTATACCAGGGGTGTCCACACTTACCAGCAACAGGGTTGGTGTGGATGCAGGTTTTCATTTCAACCAAGCAACTGATTCCACCTGTTTAATCAGTTCATCTTGTGCTATAATGGACTTATCAAGTGTGGATCCTACTTGTTTGGAATAAAAACCTGCACCGAGACTGGCCCATTGGGAATAAGATTGGATAACCACTGCCTTATGCCGAGTTTTACATTTATTTTGTTTAGGGTGTGTTTTATATTTAATAGAGAGTGCAGAGACATGCAGAATGATATCAGTGACTGTGGTCATTAGGTAAAGTGTAGACCCTGGTGAAAGAAAGCCTGACTCAGAGCTCAGTGCTCACAGAACTGAAGTGCTCTCACAAGGCAGAGTCTCTGCGCATGCTCACTTCACTGCCTCATGCTCATTATGTTCGGGCAATTCACAGCACCTTGCGTTGATTTTTAATGACCACGCTATTGATACCGCTCTGCACAATCTGCAGCCCTCGTGCTCTCTACTAAACAATCCGTACACGATTTTGCTGAGATTTCTGTGCATTTTTTGTGGAAAACTACTTGAATTGGCAATCTTGAAAATGCACGAAATTGTTTTGCACGGTCTTTCACAATGATGTTTGTTGGTAAATGAGACCTTTCAGCTGTACTCGTGTACAATTACTATGAAGTGAGTGTAGCTTCTTCGGGATTTATTTCCACCTGCAGATCTAAAATAAACAAAACATTTGACCATATAGCGCACTAATGCAGCTTACTCTATATTCATTTCTTGTTTATAGAACTAAAAGCAATCATGCAGTTGTACTGAGTATCGTCACAGCTGTGATTAGACACGACACTAGATCCTCCGGCCATGTCGATATTTCGTGATTTCCCTGCTGAATAAAACCCAAAATAGAAACCCTCATCGAATTTGTAATGGTTTTAATGTTATAATGGGAATTGTATTGGTTTTAATGGAAACTGTAATGGTCCCTGTAGGTATCTACTGGTAATCTGTTGCCTTCTATTGGTGACATGTCTACTGGATACAATTAAGGACCAATATTGGTAATAGTAATGGTTTTAATGGTTAGCTGATGGTTTGTAATGGTATTTGTAGTGGAAACCATTCGAATTTCTGTGATGGTTTCTATTGTTTTTTTTTTTTCAGCAAGGATGAGTATCTGAATAAGCACAGCATCCGACCAATATACAATACTAGTATCGGTATCATCCATCCATCCTTCCATCTTCTACCGTTTACTCCTTTTCAGGGTCACGGGGAACCTGGAGCCTATCCCAGGGAGCATCGGGCACAAGGCAGGGTACACCCTGGACAGGGTGCCAGGTATAGGTATCAATGCATCTCTATTTTTCACTCATCCTGCACTTTGGGTAGTTATAATTTAGGTCTGCATGCACATATACATTTACTTTTTGGACCGGTGCGTTTTGTTAGTGTTGTTGTTTTTTTGTTGTTGTTTGTTTGTTTTAAACAGTGGCTTGGGGGTAGTCTGTCGACCCAACCTGGCAACCCTGCACACTGTAGCGGGGAGCGTCTACCGGGAGCTGCACGAACACATGCGCCTTTTTCCACCATCGTGCGTTTCTTTAGGCTGTTATCAGTGCCGTTTTTACTGTGTACAGAGACTAATGGTCAAGTGCGCAATCGCTTCTAATTCTGTACTAGCAGTCTGCGCTCCTCGTTCTCAATACAACAATAGATAAGGAGCACATTGCGCATTTGAATGGAGCTCGAGGCTTGAAGTTGTAGTGTTGGTTTTAACGATTCTTTACATGCACGAGCAACACGAAGAAAAAAAGACGTTCAAAGGGGATCAGAAAGCCAAGACTGTGTTGCTGCACCATTTGTTAAATGTGTATGATTCGAAGGCAACTTACACAGTAGTGCATCCCTGACTTCTATCATTGCCTTTGCCTGTCTCTCAGAGATAAAGGTGCTAAACTGGCCCTGTTCCTTGTCGCTGGCGTGGTACCATCAAGCGTCTCTCTCTTGAGTCTTTTACATGGGAAGAGCATGTACCTTTAATTAGCTTTACAGAGTACAGCTGTAAAGGTACAGCAGTAGTGTTTAAGGTCAAATTATGTACTGTATGTACCTTCTAGGTAAAAACTGGCTAGTAAAGGTACAACAGACGTACTACTGATAGTACCACCCCATGGATAAGACAAAAGCACAGATTAGTACCTTTATTTCTGAGAATCTATTGTCGATCGTTTTTAAGATGGTTCATCTTTGATCTGTACAGAATCACTGAGATGACGTGAGTATCATTTGTGACTACAAAGTAATAAGATTAGGTCATGAGTTAAGTTTCTTGATATCTCTTTTGTGGCCACAAAATACTTAACTTGTGGCAACTGTATTATAAAATGAGTGAGACAGAGAATCTGAATTAGACCATTGAGACCACAGGAACCTAAGTATGTAGGCTAATTAATTCATCTTCAGTAACCACTTTCTCCAGAGCCTATCCTGGGAACGTTGGGCATAAGGCCGGAATACACCCTGAATGGGATGCCAGTCCTACCCAAGGCACCATGCACACACACACACGCACACACACACACACACACACATACACATATACATATATATATATATATATATATATATATATATATATATATATATATATATATATATATATATATATATATATATCTGCACACTCATTCACACCTAATGGCAATTTAGAGAAACCAATCCATCTACTGGCATATTTTTGGGAGGTGTTAGGAGACTGGAGAACCTGGACAAAAAGCACATGGACAAAGGGAGAACATGCCAGCTCAGGATTTAACTGGATACCCTGGAGTTGTGATGCGACAGTGCTACCTTCTGCACAAACGTACTGGTCTAAGTATGGATGACATACTAGAAGAATAACCTACTGGGGTCACTGACGTTTCAACAAGGATAGGCCTATTGCATTGTCCCACAAATCCTCAAGGCAAATAGCCATTAAATTTTTGCCTGTTCCTGCCAAAAATGAAGTATGATGTCACTGGACATTTTAAGTCATGGACTCATGTCCAAGGCCATGATTTTGACATTTCAAGGCCTCAATATAATAATTGGTGACCATGCAATACATAGTTTTTGGCCTTGAAATATTACATAATGGCTGTTATTACATCGTGGCACCATTATATTACATATTACATAGTAGCACCATTTATCTGACCCCTATACATTACATTACATTACATTACATTCATTCATTTAGCAGACACTTTTATCCAAAGCGACTTACAAATGAGAAAATAGACTTTTTGTTCTGTTTGTAAACATTGGTGACATCACACACCGACGAGCACAGAGTGCAGACAGAAAGCCAATCAGCAGCCAAACTAGCTAGCTAGCATGTTTACACAACAACGACAGCCATATCTCAATGTCAGATATTTCAGTGTATGCACTGTAACTTGGATTGAAAGACCGTAACGACTACAAGAAAAAATGAACTCTTAAGCAATGGTGTAAAATTACCTGATCCATATGTGCTGAGGTCATATACAGCTATCTGGTGGAGAAACCAAGAGTCTACACCAAAAAACCTGAAGGAATATAAGTAGTTACATGGATGCAATTACGTAATTTTGGGCCACGTATAGGACGTGCAATATAAACGGGAAGTCCTGATGATCTCTTCAGATTAGCTGAAGCCAAAGATGCCTTTGTGTGCCTTGTTTCTTACTCAGACCAGAAGGTATGAAATAAAAATGGAAATAGTTTTGTTTCGTTTTTCTATTTTGACAACCCACAACACAACATGATGATATTTTACCAATAGTTTGTCACAGAGGGTAGGCTATACACATACAGGCTGGAGATATATTAAAGACCGTTTCTTTTGTTCACATCATATGTGCCATTCCTAGCTTGCCTCCAGCAAACATTTTGCCTCAAGATGTGTGACACATGACACCTGACCTGAAAAAATGTTTGTGCGTCTTTTCATTAATATAAAGTGTGACATCTTGTTTACAGCAATAGAAATGTTTTGTTTGTCAAAGGAAGATGTCTGGGGGCCAAAATATGTACTCACACCATGCTCCCATGCTCAAAGGACATATTAAAGGCTTTCATGCTGTCTTGAATCTCGGTGTCTGGAAAACACATGGTTCTGATATCTTTTGAAAGACTCTGTTATCACCAGGATATTAATAGACCTCTACTTTTCCTCCTTCAATTCCCTTATGTGACTGTGTTTTCCATCACCTACTTCTCTGTTTTACCCTTCATTCAGTGTCTCACTGTGACCGGGCAGCACTTATAGAGGAGGCATTGATTTTTGCTGTAGTCAATATGCAAACACCGAGGAGGAGGTTCACAGTTCACTCAGCTGATATTCATCAAGCCAAATGCAGTTCACAGATGACTTTTATTTTCACAACACAGCCTGAAGCAAGTTAAATGAAAAATGAGTTCTAAATGTCACTAAAGCTAATGTCGCCCGACACACACACACATGCATACACACACGCACACACACACACGCAAGCACACACACACACACACACAAATCTATTTTCATTTAGGTGTTTTTAAAAGTAAATATTTGACAGCTTGTGGCCTATCTATCTTTCTGTCTACCTGTCTGTATGGCTTTTGGTCAGCTTGCCTGTCTGTCTGTCTGTCTGTCTGTCTCAGGCCAAATCGTCTTGGTTTTTTTTTCTTTTCAGTTGTGGCAGCATGCAACCACATTTCATTTGTATTCGTTTGTATTCTGTTATTTTGTTGGTTTGTTAATTTGTTTGTTTGCTTAAATATGTATGTATTCCATCCATCCATCCATCTTCTATACCGCTTATCCTTTTCAGGGTCACGGGGAACCTGGAGCCTATCCCAGGGAGCATCGGGCACAAGGCGGGGTACACCCTGGACAGGGTGCCAATCCATCGCAGGGCACACAATCACACACACACACACACACACACACACACACACACACACACACACACACACACCCATTCATACTCTATGGACACTTTAGACATAAATATGCATGTATTTATTTATATTATTTCACTACAGGTGCATTTATTGTCTTTACAAATACATTAAAATACATACAAAATACGTTTTTTCCCATGTGAAATTTGTGTGACTCATCTTTTGCTCTTTATCATTACTTAGCTGGAGAGTTTTTGTGGATTTTTGATTGTCACTATCAGCGTCACACACTACATGACAGTCTCACTGTTGCAATAAGGATGAACCATCAAGCAAATAATATCTGATCGGTGGTGGTTCTATGGTGGAAAGCGACAGTATTTGCACATCTACAGTGATTGTATGTTTACCCAATGACCTGGCAGGTGTGACTGATAAAATGACCATTGAATGTTGCTACTGGCAATCTGTATCTCCTTTTAAAAGCAGCTGTGTGTGCATAAAAGTCTGTAGTGCTGTCCATGGTGCTGAAAGCTTGGCAGAACACTTCTCTACCGCTGTGGCTTCCTAATTTACATAAACGCTAATAGGTTTGTGTCTATGAACGACCAAATCTGCATGAATTAAAAACAAATATATGAATATATAAATAAATAGTTAAATAATTAATAAATAGGAAATATTTAATATGTAATAGGAAAATAAATAAAGGAATAAATCATTTTTAATTCAATTTAATCCTAAATGTATTTTTTGTATTACTTTTTGTATCAGTTCCATATTGCACACGGAAAAGTAAAAATAAATAAATGTATAAAAAAATATGGAAATAAATACATGCGGGAATAAATAAATGTACAAATAAATGAGTGCATAAATAAATATAAAAATAAATGAAAAAATTATATATTTTTTAAAAGAATACAAATAAATACAGGAAAATAGTAAATGAAAAAAATAATTAAAATAATAAAAAAAATTTTTAAAGAATACAAATAATACAGAAAATAATAAATGAAGGGAAAAAGTAATACAAAATAAATTTAGGATAAAATTTTATTAAAAATGAATTATATTTTTTTAATCAAGCCATTTATTCCTCTATTTTCCTGTTATTTATTTATTTTTAATTTCTGCAGTTTTGGTCTGCCATATGTGTCAAGAACAGGCCATCGAAAGAGTAAGCCATTTCATTTGTAATTTCACAAAAGCCAAAGCAATATCATAACACAAGGCTACCACCATGTGTATTTCCTATGCATTTCTTTTTAAAGCATTCAATTTCATTTGGATAGCGCTTTTAACAATGGACATTGTCCCAAAGCAGCTTTACAGAAATGTAAAAATTCAGAATATAAATTTAAAATCTGTGAAATTAAGCATCAAATTAAACTTGTGCAATGTTATACATGATTCACATTTCAGTGTTAAATTGAGCATCTACTTCATATATATATATATATATATATATATATATATATATATATATATATATATATATATATATATATATATATATATATATATATATATATATATATATATATATATATATAAAAGAAGCATCAATGTAAATTACTCAGGAAACAGGAAACAGTTCATATATATGCAGGTATCTATACTAGATCTATGCCTCTATACCTCTATACTTTCTCTATTTTTCCCCCATTACAAAAACCACCAGCTCATTCATCATTAGCTCCCATTTGAACCCAATCTGACTGATTATTTACCTATTTCTCTGTATTAAAAAAAGTTTTATATCCATAATCAGAACTGCAGACATGGATCTTAAATAATTACTTAGTTTCTCTTTATACATAGTCCATATAGTCATCATTTGAAAGCATAACAGGTGGGACCTTAAATGCACAGACTGGTCCATTAAGCATCTGTTATTTGTTTAGACCATGGCTGCCATCAAACTGCTGTCCTGGAGAGCCACAAAATTAGTGTTTAGCACTCTGTCTCATTTCCACATGTCAGTCAGCTTATAACTAGCAAACCCTTCATATGCTGACTTTAGCGTCTTTGAAATGAGAAAACACAAATCATTGTAAACTGGTCATTGACATCAACAGGCTGTCAAACAGCTGTTGGTAATATAATGTAAGTAAACCTTTGCATGATCTCCTATAATAATTCAACATATAATAAAGCAATTTATTTCACTGATTCTCAATTCTGATTGGTCAGAAGATGAATAAATATCATTCATTATCTATAATAGCACTTCTGACAGTAGTGCAGTGGCAAATCACATGTTTATATTAATGCACTTGCACTAATATGTTATTATTTTTATAGTAACACCTTACACATTATTATGTATGTCCATCATATGTCTCCAATGTCAGCGGTAAAGCTGTATGCTTTCCAACATGGGAAAGTCTTCAGGACAGTGGAGCTGCACTTTTCACTTAAAGAGAGAGATTAAGAGAGGCTGTTGAAGGAATGTTGGTTTATATTAGCTGTTAGGTAAATGAAAACTGGAACTAACTTGTTTAACAGACATTTCATAACGTTAAACATATAAATGGACATTCTTTAATAAAAATGTAAATAAAATATAAAATAATAATACATTTTTAAAAATTGTTATGCTTGGCAAACTGCTGTGGTGTGACAAAAATAAAACACTTTGGGACACTTTGTCATTGGAGAATAGTCAAGTAACTCCACTTGGCATCAGGCCGCATCACACCACTCCATCACAGATGTTTTCCTTATAAAACCTCCATATGGCATGGACTTTCTTGTATTCTCTGCTAATTGTACATATTGTGAGTTCAGTCAGAAATTTCTGGAGCAAATCCATTAGTTAAAAAAAGCAACAGTTCTCATATACGGTAGATATTTCTCATTTAAATGGTGGCAGTCATACAGAGTTATTGTTCGAAAGCCTTCATTGTTAGAGTAGAAAAAATGGGCCTGCCATTTAGCATGATCCCGAAATCAATGACTTGAAAGATCTAATCTCACTTCTACACGTACTGTAGAATTATGACTGGGTGAGCTATTGGAAAGATTGGAAAGTGTTGCCTGAATTCATTACTGATATCAGTTTGTTGTAGGCATTTTATCACGTCATACTTAACTGAGGTTTCTACTGAGTAGTAGCAAGAGAAAATAGCACAAACTGATAAGCATTCTGCTTTACAGAAACGGTGAGGCCAGGGCACACGTGTCTTAAAATAGGATTGAGAATAAGTGCTGTTTTAAACGCTTTCAAACCGCCCTTGAATATATCCAATAAAAGCAAAGAGCAGGTTTACATAATGCACTTTTTAAAAAGTTATTTTTTTAAAAATACACAGTTTTATGTGTAGTATGGCTAAAAAACAATAGCAGAAGTTTAAGGACAAAATGAATCTATAACTCCTTCAGATTCCTGCAGCCAGGTTTTACAGCATAACCGAGAGCCTGGACTGAATATGTATAAATTGAAGTAAATATGTGTAAAATCATATTTGTTTTTGTATCTCACACCATATGCAAATCTTAAAACATATACAACGTGTGCAAAGATTTGTTTTACCAAATGCAAGGGCTGAAACGATATTAAAAGACGATATGATAAACAAATATTGGCACCCTGTCCGGGGTGTACCCCGCCTTGTGCCCGATGCTCCCTGGGATAGGCTCCAGGTTTCCCTGTGACCCAGAAAAGGATTAAGCGGTACAGAAGATGGATGGATGGATGGATGGATGAAAACAAATATCACAGTTTTGTTGATATTACACACTGTAAAACCAGAGAAGTTCATTTAACTCAAAAAAAATTGAGGAAACTAATTACCTCCAAATTTTTAATTTGAAAAATCAATTTCTTTAAGCCAAATACACTTAAATATAACAAAAATTTATTTGAAAATTTTGTTATATTTAAGTGTATTCAGCTTAAAGAAATTGATTTATCAACGTAAAATTTTGGCCCGGTTGTCATCCGGTTTGACAGTGCATCCAAGGATGATGATTTATGACTCTAATGGTACACTGCCAGTGCAAAAGTTTTCGAAACCCTGGAGTTTATGTTTTATTACAGTTGAATCCGTATTATTGGCACGGACGAAACGAAATGATGCAGAACAGCAATTAAATCAGGAAACCTAAATCTTTTTCGAACTTATTAACTGCTTTCTCTCAGGTCCTAATGGGACTCTAAATGAGTGCTTTAATAAAGGTAGGCATACTTAGACGATGAAGCTTTAAGCCTATAGATAGACTCATGGACAGCGCTAGTAATAAATTGAAAACATAAATATCTGAAGTGCCTAACGATTTTGGGCTTTTTCTATCATTTATCTTTTCTAGATTATATTTAGATTGTTTCAATGAAAGCCATTTCTAACATTTCTAAATTCAGTGAACATTCAACAATAAACATTTCTCCATTCACTTATACATTTTTATTCCTTGTAACATTTTAGAGTATTTAAATATATTATATTTAAATAAATGTATATTTAAATATATATATATATATATATATATATATATATATATATATATATATATATATATATATATATATATATATAGGCTGTTTAAATACTTTCTGGCAGTGGAACTAAATATCTGAGTATTTTTGAGCTTTGTTTTCGGACATTTTGGAAATGTGGTGAAAATCTGTAATAATAATAATAATAATAATAATAATAATAATAATAATAATAATAATAATAATAATAAACTTTATTTTATAAAGCACCTTTAAAGCAGCTTCTCAAAGCGCTGTACATAAAATCACAGTCCACAGAAAAATAAAACAAATAAAAGTTAATAAGAACAATAACAACAACATTAATAATAAAAATAATTATAAAACAATCTAAAAAGACATCAGCAGTCGAATGCAAGTTTAAAAAAGTGTGTCTTGAGAAGAGCTTTAAAAATGCCAAAAGTCTGGGCTTCCCTGAGTTCAGGAGGAAGAGAGTTCCAAAGTGAAGGAGCATAGACAGAAAATATTACCATTTACATATTACTATGGTAGTTTGTTTCTCTAATGTTAGCGCTATTTGGGGATTTCCACTAATTGCTAGATTTGTAGATTGCTAGATTTGCTTTGTGATCTTGGCTATTAGTCACTAGTTTATCTGGTCTATTGTTATCTAGTATGTGTGAGGTTAACTATAGTTTATTTGTTACATATCTAGCATTATTTGAGGATCCCACTATCCAGTATCACATAGAGGAGGATGGCTTTCCTTTTGAGTCTGGTTCCTCTCAGCATTTCTTCCTCATGTCATCTCAGGAGATTTTTCTTTGCCACTGAAATTGATAACAGGAATTAACTTGATTTGTGGATGGTCCATAACGTGAAATGTAACTAGAAACATATAAAAGTATGACATGTTATTCATTAATAATGAAAAACTATAATCATTGTCAAATTGCTGTGGTATAAGAGGAATTCAAAATTTTTTATTTTTAAAAAACCAAAAAACTCTCAAATAAAACAAGGGACTTACTGTTATTAGAAAAGAATCAACTTTGGGCTGATAACAGTAACTCTGTTTCATTATTGATTATTTTCTTTTAACAGCACCACTCATTGTGATTTGTGCCTTACATGTCACGCCAAAATAATATGTCAGTCGCTCCAGGATTTTGTGATTTTGCGATCACAGAAATGAATGCAAAATCAAGCCAACTCTGCAATATTCCGAGGAGTTTTAAATGTTTCAGAATTACCGCAGATTTTCCACAGATTTGGTCTAAGATGTGTCATGTGACGTCATCACAACGTCCATTCAACCAAAGTCCTCTTCGTGTCACGTGCATTGAACATGAGTACAGCATAAAGGTCTCATTTACCAACAAACCTCATTGTGAAAGGCCGTGCAAAACAATTTTGTGCAATTGCAATTTCGCCAATTCAATAAGTTTTCCGCAAAAAATCCAAAAAAGCACAGCAAGTTGCATCGCAAAATCAAGCATTTTTGGCCACAACAATCACAAAATAACTCTGGGAAATACTATAAGGACTGATATGCATTTTGCATTCTTACAACTTAGCATCAATTGAAGTGACAATCTTCTAGGACACATTGAGCTATCTATTTTATTCTATAATTAAGGCATTTTGCTCCATATGGCGAAATTAAATATAATAATCAGATGGCTGGGAAACCACAACATGCCATGCTTAGACTACTTATCCTCTCTACAGGCTGTTCAGTCTAAAGAAAAGTCAGATACTGTAATTTTCTAAAGATCTTCCGTACACTGGACCCATCTCTCTGTGCATGTCAAGTGTTTGTAGAACAAAAGAAGCCTGAGAGTCATTTAGTCAATTCCTTTGTGCACTTTAGCTTAGAGAAAGTAAAGATAATCACTCAGTGCACGTAAGTGGTGTTTAAGAGCTAGTCCTATTATAGTGTACATTGATATATCTTCTTATTCAACATACCTAATAATCTGTCTTATGGACATTATGGATCTATGTTATGTAGATGTTCTTACTTGGATAACCTAAAGACAGCAATCGCTAAGAACAGTTTACTCTCAAGTCTCCATCAATGAAATGTTAATATCTTCAGTCTGTTATAAGAAACTTAAACTTAAAAATGTAATGATTCTCATAGTCAAATTCCTTTTAACACACTTAGCACTACTTGACGTTATACAGTTATAGACGTACAATGATTTATAATCACACTATCTGGTGTCACCCAGATGAGGATGGGTTCCCTTCTCATGTGAGTCTGGTTCATCTCAAAAGGTCTTCCTCTTGTAGCCTCAGGGAGTTTTCCTTGCCACCGTCACCTCTAGCTTACTCATTAGGGATCATTTTATATCCGGATTTCTGTAAAGCTGCTTTGTGACAATGTCATTGTTAAAAGCGCTATACAACTGAAATTTAATTGATTTGAATTGAATAAAACAGGAATTTTTCTTAATGAAATGGACTGATTCATATTGGAATTGTGTAATTAAATGTGTGTGTAATTAAATTTGTGTGTGTGTGTGTGTGTGTGTGTGTGTGTGTGTGTGTGTGTGTGTGTGTTTGTGTGTGTGAAAACGTCAGCATTTCTTTCACTTGGTCTGCTAAAATATTTTCTATCATTTCAGAAGCAGAATTCTTCTGGGATGTGTTCACTGAAGCAGAGAGACAGAGCAGCAGTGAAACACATGACATTTTCGCAGGCAATTTTCCTTTATGTCCATCGCAATACCCTCCCTCACCCCCACCCTTCTCAGTTTAGGCTATTTCAAGAGGGGAGCTGACTCATAGGAAAAAGAAGCATGGTAAAAACAATTCTTGTTTAGTATTCGGCATTTTTCCACAATATCCTTCAGGAAGGCATGGTGGTGCAGCAGGTAGCACTGCGACCTCACAGTTCCAGTGTCCCCCGGTTTGGCTTACTGTCTGTGTGGAGTTTCACAGGTTCTCTCTGTCTTTAAGGGTTTCTTCCCACCTAACTAAATAGTCTTGCTTGTGTTCTAGATTAATTATTATTATTATATAGATGCAATAAAATTTGGTTTAATTTTGGAAATAAGGAGGTTGTCTATGTTCATTGTAGCACTGGATGCAAAAAATCAAGAGAATCGGAGCTGCTTGTGCTGACGGTACTCAGTAAGAGTGTTCATTTGTGTCCAATTGGACGTACAGTACTGTGCAAAAGTTTTAGACACCCTATTTTTTTTTTAGTACAAACTTGATTATAGATTTTTTACTTTATGACTTCTACATTATCAAGTCAGTACAAAAAACATGTTAGATTAGAACATTAGTTTTATAGCACAAAATGAAATGTTACAGAAAAACGTTTGTATGTCTGTAAAGAAAGCAGCATATTAAGTGGTAAGAGACACATTTCAGAGAAAAAACACATAATGAAAGCTGCTGGGTTTTGCTGCAAAATAAGAAGCAAGTGTGAGAGTCAAAGTCTCCAGAAGAACCGTGGCTGGATCTACAAGATGCTCAGTAAACCTTACAGCTCATTTCCTTATAAAACGGCACACATTGTACCAATTCAATAAAGCAATTAATGAAACAGTAAAATGAAATACACTTCACTCACTCTAGGTAATGTGGGTGGCCCAGTCACCACATGCTTCCCAACAGACATGACACCCAGCCTCATTCCTAGCTCAGATTTTATGCATGAAACTCCCTATCCTCACCTATAATTACCAGCTAAGTAGTGATGGTAAGTAGAACGTTGCAAGTACAGGTGGCAGAAATTAGGGTTCTCAGCAGGGTTGCTAGGCTTAATCTTTGTGATAAGATGAGGAACGCAACAATCCATTAGTGCCTTAAAGATGTATCAGATATGTATCACTGGATAGAGACCCCAGGGCAGATCCATGATCTCTAGGATCTGCTGGATAGAGAAGTCTAGGCTCATCATCTCTGCATGTTGCCACTGCAACACCAAACAGGAATGTCAAAAGTCATAAATGAATGAATGAATGAATAGCTTAAGAAACTGGTCACTTAGTGTATATAGTTGTATTTTCAGAGCCCTTATGAATTTGGAGGTGCAGTATTGGTCTTACTGTATACATGCATAGAAATGAGATTTTGATCAATTGTACTCAATATGACTTGATTTGGAATCTGAAGCAAATTGATGATCGGGAAATTAGTCACTGGTACTGATATGTTTCTGATAATATTGAGAATTTAGACTAGTGTATCATAGTGATGTAAGAACAAGACCTCATGCCTTTTTTCTGTCACTACAGTAAGCTTCAGTGCATGTATTTTCAAAGTCCTCCCACCTCTGGGCCACTGGGCCACCCCTGGGCAATATACAGAGCTGAGGAGGGATCACATACTGCTTACTTGCCAAATGTATTTAAAGATTTATTGATGAATTGATTCTCTTAATCATACACCCACAAGCTAGCACCTAATGTACAGCCACTCAGCTCTTCTCTCAAGCAGAACATTTTAATTGAAGTCACAACTCTCTTTCTCTTACATTTTCTCTCTGTTTCTCACTGGTACACACACACACACACACACACACACACACACACACACACACACACACACACGCACACACACACACACACTCTCTCTCTCCCGCTCTCTCTCTCTCTCTCTCTCTCTCTCTCTCTCTCTCTCTCCCCCTCTCTCTGTCTTTCTCTTGGTTCAATAGTACCTTTATAAATTCATATAAGTTCACCATTGATTCATGATTAAATAATAAAATGTTTTTCCCTTGCTGGGAAATGGTATACAGTCTGCACACCACTGGCATAATCACACACACGCGCACACACACACACACACACACACACACACACACACACACACACACACACACACACACACACACACACACAACCAAAAGGAAATTTTATCTCTTGAAAGTTTTTTTTAATTAAAAGCTGCCAAATGTCCCAACAAGATTAAAACTGTCAGATATTCCTATCATTGTGGGGACATTCGGTCTCTGCCAAGATATAAGAACATGTCCTCTCACACACACGTGCACAGTCTTTCAGAGCATCCTTTATGCTTTTCCTCTACAGCAGGGACCTAAGCTATTGATTCACATACAGATACAGATTGTCATTTGCATACGACTCTGTGCCCTTGTTCTTCATGACGAGAGGAAGTGGGGGCTCTGTGTGTGCAGCAGCTTGAGGAGCTTACAGGCTTTAATGCCTCTGAGAACTGAAGATAATGCACAGGAGGAGAATGTGACAGGTGTGTGTCATACTGCAGCACAATGCATTAACCTCTGTTAGTGCCAGACTAGTAAAGAAGGCGCGTCTCGCTCTCTCAGTCTCTCTCTCTCTCAGTTGTTCTCTCTCTGTCTCACTCTCTATCAGTCTGTCTGCCTTTCCCTCTCTTTGCTTGAATATCTATTGTTGAGATATTACAGTGCTTACCCTATCAGAACGCATTCCAAGTAGAGCCGTTTTCAGACACGACGTACCCTAAATTATCAAATGAACCCTTCATGAAGCTTTCACGGATGTACAAAGTACTGAGATAGTTCAACTAAATATGTATTAAGAAGAAAATAATTGCCAATAAGTTGGAGTTTGTCCTACACACTACCAGTTAAAGCATATATTCTTGGGAAAAAAAAGGTTCTTCAAGGGTTCTTTAATGCTTCACTGGATAATTAAGGGTTCTTAGCATCTAAAAAAGGCTTCTAGTCTTTCTGATAGGAAAATAATTTGTCGTAGCGTTCTTCAAAAAACCTTAAAAGGTTATGATAAATGGATACTGAAGAATCCATGATGGTTCTAGACTGTCTAAGAGTGTAAATTTACCACTCTCATGAGGACTGTGTCTCATTTTGTCATGTAACACAGGCTGAGATGGAAGAAATTGCAGGTATGGCAGCTTAACAGGGTAAAGATCAAAAACGAGGCCAGGCAAAGGTCAGGCGATCATGCAAACAGACGGGGACAGGTTCTGCAGATAATCAGAGTCAAGGGCAAAACTTATTCAAAACTAGAGAACCAACAACAGAGCTTGGTACAGACAAAGGTAACTAGGAGTATACTTCACAAAGTATGGACAAACAGTCTCTTTTAAAGGGCGGTGTGTGTGTTTGTGTGCGTGTGTGATTAATAACAGGTGTGTCTGATTAGTATTCTGCAAAAGGTGACCGTGTCTGTGTGTTGTAGTTTGTTGTTTGTAGGCTGAGATGAATTATGGGAAAATGAGTCACTGGTTTGCTGTGACATGACACATTTTATTCATGATGATGATGAAGTTATCTCTGATGCCTGGCGGTCATAGTGAAATTGTGTTGTAAAGTGAAATATACACTCTTTGAAAAACTCGTTGTCAGTGGTTCATTAGCTTGCACGAATGGGTTCTCTTTGGAACTCTTTCTGTTGGAAAAGTCTTTGTTGTAGGGTTCTTCCTAGAACATTTAAGGATTCCCCCACAGGGACAACTGAAGAACCCTTACATTGCATTGGCCATAAGAACTGGAATAAACATGATACACTGACACTGCATTTTGCTTTGCTGGTTCTCTTTATCGCTCCCTGTAGACTGCAGTGGACATCAGCTTTACTGGAGAGCTCTGCTTGTGTGTGTCAGCTAAGAGTGAAGAAAACATTCATGCACTCACTCACTCACTGGAGAAATTAAAATGCAGCATGTGTTCATTTTATGATTTTACTTCAAACCCTACATCTCAGAAATATCATAAAAGTCTGTGTTGTGATTATCATTTTGTATCAGCTTGTATCATTTATTACTCACTCTTTCTCCTTGTATTTCTTTCCTCACACACTCTAACTCTGTGCCATGATTTTAACTAGGTGTAAGAAACATTTTAATCTGTGCCTTTTTTTTTTTACTTACTGTGAGAAAATAAAACATCATAAAGTACTCAATATGTGAAATTCAGGACTTTATTGCATACCATGGTGTTATTTAGAAAAATAGCCACAAGAGAACCCTAGTGCATTTACTCTTAAAATTGTAACAGCTTTGAGGAGTAATTTAACTGTCAAATGACCTCAAACTACCTCCATATAACACTTTTTTGTGTGTGTTTCACTTATAGCACTTCTTTTTTTTGTATGTTTCACTTGTTTTTCTTGGTTTGTAAAAATGCAGTTTAATCTCAAGAAGTGGAATATTTGTGGATTTTTTTTATTCTGGTGTAACTCCAGGATCCCAGGTTTGATCCTGAGTTTAGTTTACTGTCAGAGCAGGATTTCTGTGCATGTTCTCCCTGTGTCCATGTGCATTTCCTTCAGGTTCTCTGGTATCCTACGTCCTAGGTGGATTGGCTAAGATAAATTTCCCCTAGATGTAAATGAGTGTTTGAATGCATGGATAAATGGTAAATGGTCTGCACTTATATAGCTCTTTTATCCAAAGCACTTTACACTGATTCTCATTCACCCATTCACACACACACACACACACACACTCACACACTCACACAGCAATGGTAGCAGAGACGGCCTGCCATCAGAAGCAACTTGGGGTTCAGTGTCTTGCCCAAGGACACTTTGGTATGTGGAGTCATGTGGGCTGGGAATCGAACCGCCAACCCTACAATTAGTGGACAACCCGCTCTACCACCTTAGCAACAGCCACTCGGGTGCATGGTGCAGAGAGATGGACTGGCATCCCATACACCAGAGATGTCCAATCATATCCGGAAAGGGCCGGTGTGGATGCAGGTTTTCATTCCAACCAAGCAGGAGCCACACCTGATTCCACCTGTTTAATCATTTTGTCTTGGCTTTCAATAGACTCAGGGGTAGCTTCTGCTTGGTTTTACTGAAAACCTGCATCGACACCGGCCCTTTCCGGATAAGATTGGACACCCCTGCCATACACTGTGTATTCCTGCCTCATGCTCGTTAACATGAAACAGATTCAGGTGCAGGTGGTCATGTGACACTGATGATGTGGTGCAGTGGCTGCTGGGAACCGTAGTCTGGAATCGCTTCCGGGATATCCATGACATGCGATAGCAAAGTAATTTGGATATTAGCAATCAGACCAACAAGGACTGTAGAGAGAAAGCTGGCTTTACTTGAACTCATTCACTACAAGACACAGCAAAAGCACTTTGCGGTTATAATTGAGAAAATAAAATGTGAATAAATTGAAGTAAACTACTAAAAGGCAGCTCTTTTAAATGCACTGCCATGACTTGCAGTTAAGCAATGTCAGCATTTTCAGTGTCTGAATACACATAAGTCCGTTCAAAGCCAGATTCTCAAGGGCAAATGCAAATGTTACTGCCTTCATTGAAACCATGGAGCTATTAAACAACAGACATTTAAGAGGATTGACATATTTCACTGACTCATTAATAAAACCAGACATACAAATGGCTCAAGAAAATGAGTGTTTAGGAGCTGTACCAATATCAAACCCCTTTTCCCTCCAAATGCATGTTAATATTCCCACCATTCACACCGCTGAAAGTGCATGCATGCAGCACACACATTCACCAACGCACACAACATTTGCTCCCAGACCTCCCAGATGCTCACTGCAGAATGAGTAATTGCAAGCAATTTCAAAAGAAAGTAAACTGTTTCCTTTCTCTCACGGAGGAAAGAATGCAGAGCATTGCTGATGTTGTGCTGGCCTGATAAGTCACCCTGAAATTATTTTTCACTTTACTTCCTTCTCTGTAGCTTATACTGCATTTACAGTTAATTCAATTAAAAAGCTACACAATAATAATTCCAGTGAATAATGCACTCTGCTCTCAATAACCTATGCTCACACAAGCACATTATTTTGGCAGTTCTAAAACTTTTAAATATATGGAAAATGTACATGAAATCGGGCTCTCATTTACATATTCAGTGCACAAAATGAATTTCGATGAATTGCACTCACTTGTCATGAAGCAATAGCCATATAACTGCATATAACTAAAAAAATATTGTTTTCTCAATAGAGAGGATGCAGAGAATGGACTTGTGTTACTGGGATGAAAGTTCTTGCCAAGTTACTTTGCAAGAAGTATCTTTGCTATATACTTGTCTTTAGTGTGAGTTAAAGTTATCACATGAGGTTATTGCTAGCTAGCTAGCCACTTAACTGGATCCTCCTCCCGACCCTGGATTAAAAAAACCTAAAATGGTTCAACTTGCTTCCCAGCCTGGTCTAGCTAGTGTTAGGGCAAGCGTCCAAAACTCATTTGATCCTGTCAAACTAGACCAGCCTGACCAGCTAGATCCAACCTGTCTAGCTAGAACCAACCTGTCAAGCTGTGCCACATTGACCAGATAGAACCAGCCAGATCTAGAATCAATCTCCAAGTGACCTGATCTCCTCTAAAACCATCAAACCAGAATACCCTGGCCATCTACAACTAGCCTGACCTGCTAGATCCAACCTGTCTAGCTCGATCCAACCTGTCAAGCCAGGTCAGCTGTGCCACATTGACCAGATAGAACCAGCCAGATCTTCTAGACCCAATCTCCAAGTGACCTGAACTCCTCTAAAACCATCAAACCAGAATACTCTGACCCTCTAGAACTAGCCTGATCTTTCCTGAACCAGCCTGACCTGCTAGTAGCCACATTTTAGAGTCTAGATCCCCTCTAAAATCATCAAACCAGACCAACAACATGAGCTATATCCAGTCTTTAAGTGTTCAAATCCCCTCTAACACCACCAAATCAGCCAAGCCCTGATCAGCAGCAAAGTTACTAGAGTAGTATATGGAACTAAAGTTCAGTCTTAGCAGAAATCACCAGTCCTGTATACACAATGCTCACTCAGTGAAATTTTCTAGTCGCTTCTGCTCTATGCACTGAACTAGGTGCCATAGCCATGACCAGCTAAAGCTATATGGACATAATTTTAGCTCTGTATCTGTAGCTTCACACATGGGTTACTTTAACTATTACTAGAGCCATTTTGATGTCTTGTACTGGTTTTCAAGGGCAAGCGTTGACTTTTTTTTTATACAACACTGCCTATTAAAATGCAACAGTAGTCCATTTCTTTCCTCTTTTTTTCAGAATAGGGGTTTAATGTGTTTTTATACTGACTAATCTGGTTGGTATAGTAAGCAAATCATCCTTTGATCTTACTGTTACTGTGGACTGTGATTATTATTATGTTAGGGACATCACCCCCACCACAAAACAAACTACAACTTGCAACGTGCCAGCGGATGTATAACAATAATGAATGAAAACAAAAGTTTTTTGATAGTCTTTAATTTATATTTGAGGTAATTACACCATGCTGCTACTTGAACTTAGAACATTTATGTCTGCAAAGTGACGATGTGTACCTTTTACTTTATAGACAGAGCTGGGGAATAATTCTCACCATGTACTCAAGCACTCAGGGCAATATCCAGAGTTGATTTGCACATGCTTAGTGAGGATTTAATACCAAAATTGTGCACATCTCTATTCAGACCTCAGACATAACTACAGCGTTAAATGCTGCTGCAATCAAATCTTTGCCATCAGGCAACTCATGAAAGAAAGAATTCAAAGTTTTCATTGATTTCAGAGCATCTTTGGATTGTGTGCATTGGCCAGCATTATGGGGAAAAAAATGTGTCCCAGAAAATCACCCGCTTCCTCCAAGCAATATGCAATGGCTCAAGCAGTTTCATAATCTTTCAAAATGACATGTCTGAAGAGTTTTGCATCTTGTTTGCCAGGCTCTTCAATGTCTTCAAAAAGGTGCTTAATGCCATTATGAGGAAACATTCAAAGGGAGGTGAAGAGTTCAGTATGATGAACACCATTTTGTAACAGATCTGATGTTTATTGCTGACAGTGCTATATTCGCTGAATCCAATGCTAAGGCCACAAACATATTCTTCTAAATTGCACACCTCAGTGCACACCAGCAAACCACTGCCCACATCTATGGAGTTCAAATCAAAAAGGTCAAGGTTTGTATCTGGGGTCTTGGGTCCAGGAGAAGAAAATAGCATCCACAGCCACATTTCTGTGAGAGGATTCTGTTCTCAGCAATAGTTGAATGCAAATTAGCTTTAGTCTTATAGGTAAGGCCACAAGCAGAGTTGGGTATAACGGGTATACAAAGTAACATGTTGCTGTATTCTAATGACTTTTTAAGATAACTCATTACATTTGAAATTTATGAAATTTTGATTACAGTTGATGTCAATAAAATTATGTTACTTGTGTTACAAATTGATTGTTAAGAAAACAATATGGTCAAATGCATTTTGATAATAAAAATGGCCTGGGCATTGGGGGCTGTAGTCCCGAAGATTTTTTCTTTAGCCTCTTTAGGAGGTGAAATGCATGCTCAATTAGGTTATATGGGACATTTTACTCTGTTTACTTGTTACTTAGGTGGCCTGTTACTTTTGCATCTGGAAATCTGGAAAAATCACAGAAATATTTTGCAGAAATATGTATATAAACTTTTAGTTCACATATTGCAATTAGATGGTGAAGGTTGTATCAGAAGTATTAGTCCTGTAACTGTTTACATTACATTTACATTCATTTACATTTACATTACATTACATTTACATTCATTAGTTTTGTAGCTGGGTTTGTGCTCTTTTTTGCCCACAGCTTCATGGTAGAGCAATTGGGTGCCGACACTAAAGACGTAATTTGACAGCACTGTGGTATAATGATGATTAATTTCATTCTATTGTATTGGAACCAACATACTATATTCAATTACTGTGTGTAGTGTAATGAGAACTTTCAATTCCAGAAAAAAAAAATGTTATAAAGTAGTACAGGTATGCCAAATTAGTTTATAATATCAAATCTTTCTTTGTTTCATTTTATTTTATTTTATTTCTTCCCCTTATACTTCTAATTTACAATAAAAACCTTGAGAAAGCTCTCCCTAGTATAGGCTCCAGGTTCCCAGCAACCCTGTAGGAAAAGTGGTAAAGAAAATGGATGGATTGATGGATTTTGACAAAGCTTGTTAGATGGAACACTTGAGACCTCACCTTATGTTTCATGAAAGCATCTTTAAGCAGCTTTCTTTTTTGCATTTATTCATTGTATTCCTCTTTGCTCTTTTTGATTCTTGCATACCATCTGCTTAATTATTATCCACCGCCTGTATATTGTTTAGCTAAGCTTCTGCCAGGTGAATATAAATAGACTGTATAGACATTATTTCCATTCTGAGCTATGAGATAAACTGGCAGGAGCATGATGCAGCTGAGTGAAGAAAATGAAGAGGATATGGATATTTCCTGTCAGTGCCAAATTTCACCTGCAATGGCAACCACAATTCTTCATCAGCAGGAGACAACATTTTTGAGCACCCTGTCAATTTCTGAAAATAGGGAAATATACACATAATATATATTAAGCATACTTAATCCTAGCATACAACTAATGATAATAAATTCATAATTAGTCTACTACACTAAATATTGCTTGGGGAAGGATTTCTTGGAGTGAAAAAAACTTCAGCCAAGGTGGGCCTGGCCTCCAAAGCCCACCCATGGTGCTGGGCTTTAAACCTTTTTAAAGACGTTTAGTTTTTCCATAGTAATATCGATAATTTAATAATTATAAGATTTATTTAAAATTAATTATTAGAAGATTTAAGTCTACAAGCTTTAGAATAAAACAGCTTAATTTGAGAGGACAATGGTGAACTAATTACCTGGCTGTAACTAACAGTATGTGAATACAAGGTGAATAAATCTGACCTGTGAAAGCGCCATGTCAGTATCTGCAGTCTCTGAACACTCATTAGTCTCTTTTGCTCAAGGTGAAACTTTGTTCAAAAACACATTTTCAAGGACGTACATACGCCAATGCACTGAACATTTCCTCCCAGACCCTCAGCTGCTTAATGTATAATTGCAAACCATTTTTAAAAAAAGTGTATTTTAATGTGTTTTTGCTATAGGGTGTTGACCCCTTAAATTTTTTTTCAGGTACTCTGTATTTCACTCTGCATTAACAGTTAATAAATTTAACATGTTACATAGTGAAAATTCTCACAGAACAATTTGCACCACACATGCTGACATGTTTTTATACAAGTATATTCTTTTATTAAATTGCGATAAGCATAAAAGACAAAGCACCTGAATTACTCATATTTTTGCCCATTTGTTGTTATTGTTGTTTTTTAGAAGCAAATGCACATTTAATAGGAATGAGCATCACAATAAACCTAATGTCCTTCCAAGCTGATAGCAAAAGTAGAGTTGATCACATTGTTGTTCAGATTGACACTTTAATATGTAAAGATAATGCATTCCGTGCATTGTCTCCTGTTTGGTTCCTCTCTTACTGTATCTAATAGTGAACTGCGTAGAGCTCACATCAAACCAGATCAATATAACTATCACACCATGTCTCAAATAAATTTCAGTATTTCTAGTATCATCATATTCATAGTAATGGCCATTAAAAATTATGCAAATTTGACAAAATAATTATATATATGCATTTTTGGCTGGGTATACACAGTAATGTTCATCAGTGGTGTACATCTTGCCAGCTGGTGAATCCTCCGGCCGTTCCAAATGCAGTGTACTGTAGTGTCTCGCTTCTGAACTATGTGGATTAGTGAATGAAAATGACTTGTGTTTTTATAAACATGAAATTGCATTTGACAAAAGCAGATTCATTCGGACTAGGCGCCCTTATAGCAGTATGAGTTCAGTCATTTGCACCGATTGCATTTGGGAAAATGGCCATTGCTATAAATTGCACTTTCATGTCAGTTTGCAGTTTGACTTTTCCCCAATAGAAAAGAGGGTTCCCTCTATTAAATTTAAAGCATCAGGACGGAACACTCTGTCTGTTGTTTGTGTACATATGCAGCAAATATCTACAGTAGATATTTGTTTTGCATGAGACATTCACTTTTGTAATGAGATCACAGGTTTCCTTATGATGACTGTTGCCTCCAGATCATGTTTGTGCAAACAATGCTGCACAGTAGAATGGTGCACCACTCTGTTTAAGGTATTAGCTAAACCTTACTGCAAGTTCTTAGTGTAATATGATGGATTTGCTTTGCTTCTCTTGCCAGTCTAAAGCCAGATCTATCTAAAGTTAAAACAAAAAAAATAAAAATCAGAGAGTGGGAATTGTGAGCTGGAGGCACTTTGATATCTTTTTATGGCCTTCCCTTCCTGTGCATTATGAAGCTCCATTTTCAGTTCTTCAGTCAGCTGCTTAGAGCAGCATATGGTTGTTGAGTGTTAGCACAAGGTTTGAAGAATTGGAGAATTTTTGTTATTTCTAATAGGTTCAAATAAGTTCAGAAACTTTACAATTACAAGGGCGTCCAAACCCTTTTTTTTCATACTCCTCCCGTGTCTCTGTCACAGTAGTCTCTGACACCTAGTCAGTGAATTTTCATTTTAATTTGACCAAAATCCTTAAAACTGTTGGTAATTATGCAGGGTTTGTAGTCCTACATGCTTAATTCAACACCTAATACACTGTTTCGTTAACTAATACCAGTGCCTCTGCAAGAAGTAATGCCTTTCACCTCTTCCCTCTAAAACAGTGAATAAATTACAGATTAAAATCAAGAACATAATATATACAATTATGCAATTTATTTATACTATTATATGACCCAATATCCAATTTTATTAGATTTTTTTTTTTTTTTTTAAATATATACATTTCTTTAAACTTTTAAACTCCTCTTTGCTCTTTTTTTAATTCTTGGATACCATTTGTTTATCCATCCCTTCTACACTGAACACATTTGGTTTAGCTTGTAAAGAAAAATAATGCATAGAAATTTCCATATTGAGAAGGACAACAGCAGGAGAACAATCAAGCTGAGTGAAGAATTCAGTTGAATTAATTAATTAATTAAGTAAGTAAGTAATTAAATTGTTTATTTGTTTACTTACTGATTTATGTATTTATTTTGACTTTACTCTGTGCATTAACAGTTTAACAGTTTAACAGTTAATAATTTGCGTACCAAACATAATGACATGATTTCAGACAAGTTTATTATTTTATTAGTTAATATCATGAAAGAGAAAGCACCTGAATTATTTATTTTTCAGATGCAGATGTCATTGCATTTTAACTACCTTATCTTCCTTTCTCTTTGACAAATCACCAACGGATGCATCTGGTAGTATCATGAACAGTTCCTGGTATTTTAAAACAAGAAAGTACTTACCAAAGATAAATTTACAGTTAAGGAGCTAGCAGCCCCTCATTCTTACTGTCGTCTTTGTGTAATTTTATTATCAGTCTTGTTCTGTTGTCATCCCAGTCTATGTACACATCTTTACTGATATTGTGTTTTTGATGTCATACATGTGTTACAACTGCACGTTACGTCACATCATTTTTATGAGTTGCTATCCCCAAGTCTCATGAAGCTGAACAGGCATGGACTTTTTTGAATGAGATTTGAATACTTTTTTGTTCACATGCACTTTTTCCCCCCAGAATGCTATTTTATTACTTTGTTGTTTGCATGCAGTCCGTCCGTCCGTCCCCGAATGAGATATTATTACTTTTTTGTCCACATGCACTTTTTTTTCTCCAGAATAGTTGAATACTTTTTAGCATTGTCTCACAGATGATATAATATGTGACTGTTGCACATGATTCTTAGGAAGTTTTTGTTCAAACATAGCACGGCATTTAGGTTTTCTGGTGTTCTGTGACTGAGTTTAAGAATGGAAAAATCAGAGAAAAGGACAGTTGGAAATAAAGAGTTGAGTGAAAGAGGTCAATGGAGCAATAAAGTGGACTTTCTATTGGCTGTGGCAGGAAATATTGTTGGTCTGGGCAACGTCTGGAGATTCCCATACCTGTGTTTCAAAAATGGAGGAGGTAAATACCTGATGGTTGGCAAAATGATCTAAGCAGTGAAGTAACATAACATTTTTATGTGCCTTGTTTGTGTTATTTGTTTGTGTAGGTGCATTCTTGATACCTTACATTCTCTTTGCTGTGACTTGTGGTGTGCCACTCTTTGTGCTTTCTTTCGGCCAGTACACAAAGCAGAGTCCAGTAAAATCCTGGGGAAGACTCTGTCCATTAGCAGAAGGTAATTAATTTATTTATCCCTTTATTCTGCAAAGAATGCATCTATAGTCATTACTAATATAAATAATGGTAATTGTTGATACAGAATATGCCTGGCCTCCATTAGTTGCTTGCTTTTGACTTTACACAGAAGTATTTGCTGATGTACTATAACTTTAAAACGAACTACTCTTTGCAGGTTTAGGTCACGGAGGTTGTGTAACTACACTGTACAGCTGCGTTTCTTATAATATTATTCTGGCCTGGAGTCTTTTCTACTTCATAGCATCTTTGGGCTCCCAGTTACCATGGATCACTTGTGAAACACAAACAAAATAGGAACACAGGTACAACACAAATGGCTTATAGATGCACATAGACTGAGACCGGATACTTTATATATCAGTAATGTGTGTGGTGGTCTGGGAAAACTTTTTGACATTTTATTTTTTTATTATTATGCAAGCTCCTGGGGTCTTATTTATGGCATAGGACATGGTAAAAAATGTGTGCTTAAGAGCCATAGTATGTGCAAGAACATATTGCACATACAAGGTATTTATCACATCGTGCTTATGCACAACTGTAAGCAATAGCCATTGCTAAATCCCACACACACACACAGATGTTTATTGGAAAGGGTTTAAACAATGTTTTTCATGCTTTTTCAATGAACCATAAACAATTATTACCCTTGTGGAACAGTCCTTAAGACAGAAACCGTTCCCAGGTGGTAGACAATAATTAAGGTCACAGTTACAATAATTTAGGGCACTAAAGTGACCTTTTTACTGACTTTGAAAAACACCAGAAGAAAAATACTTAGGTGTCTGCTCACCTGCGTGAACATGCCATAGTCCTGCTGCGTGGAGGCAAGAGGACTGCAGATGTGGCCAGAGCAATAAACTGCAATGTCTGTAATGTAAGATGTTTAAGACAGTGCGACAGGGAGACAGGAAGGACATCTGATCGTCCTTGCAGTGGCAAACCACGTGTAGCCATGTCTCCCCCAGACATAATCGAGAACTTGCAAATGCCTTGGTGGAAGAGTGGGGTAACATCTATTTAAATGTAAAAATCTGGCATGGAAATTTGTTTCATTTTTGCTGTCTTTTCTGCTCCCAGTTTTGGTAATGTAATGTATTATGGTTTGCGTGATAGGAATGAAGGTTAGATGTGTCATTATTGAACTTGCAGGTGATTGGGAAATGCCAGACCTGTCTCTAGTTTCTCTTTGGAATGTGCCCGTATCTAAAAGCCTTGAAATAAAGATCAAGTGAAATTGCACTGTGCAAACAAAGACGACTGATGATCCACTCTTCACTCTCAGCATAGAGATTCCAGCGGTGCCTAAAGCATGCTCCTCCCTCTGCAAAGCTGCATGAGCCAAATCTTTAAGCAAATCATCATCCTAATCAGTCTGTAGATGTGTCTTTACAATTTTTTACTTTACACTTTGGCTGTCACCTGTCTGCATCTGCATTTGTCTGCATGGTTGTGAGCACCAAAATGATTAATTCCTTTCTCAATTATGCTGATATGACAGACAGTAAGTGGGATGTAAGCGGCTCATAATCAGTTTACCCACTATTATACTTTTCGCCATTTATATCCTTTTTTTTCTTTTTTTTTACCACTAGAGGTTCCTGCACAGTCAGGAGTGTGCTGAAATATGCATACATCCTCATGCATAATAATGAATAATGAATAATAATAAGTCTTTATTAGTCACATATACATTACAGCACAGTGAAATTCTTTTTTTTCCACATATCCAAGCATGGGGTCAGAGTGCAGGGTTAGCCATGATACAGTGCCTCGGGAGCAGAGAGGGTTAAGGGCCTTGCTCAAGGGCCTGACAGTGGCAACTTGGCAGTGCTGGTGTTTGAACCACTTACCTTCTGATCAGTAACCCTGCGCCTTAATCGCCAAGCCACCACTACCCCCCTCAAAAAATCCCAGATTGAAGCTGTTCTGTACTGAGGAAGGGGCTCAAATTGATGATGCGGACTGAACAAAAGTTACTGGAAATGTTTAGTTGCAATTATTGCTGTACAAGGGGGTCACACCAGATACTGAAAGCAAAGACTCACATACAGTAGCAGATGGCACTGCAGGGTCGACATGCACGGGCGGCTGTAGAGAGCGTGCGTGCACAAGACTGAACTGTTGCATATGGACACGTGCCTTTGTTTTGGTTTTGGTCCTTCTTCTGTTTAAGCATTGGTTGATGATCGAGGGTGTGTCTTTATTTGCCACAGCTGTCTGTGTTCCAGCTGGATTATGTTTGCTATTTAAAGCCCTCGTGTTACTTTATACCTCGCGCAGTATTATTCGTATAACTGAATGTAATGGTGGATGCGTTATGCATGCTAGGCGTTCTTGTTTTCATGTCCTGCTCTTGTTCCATGCCTCGACTTTAGTTTATGTTTAACCTCGATGATCTTGTCCAGCATAGACTGCGTCTTCTGTGTTTTGACTGCTGTACTCACTTTTGTGAGATACTGTGTGTATGTATGTATATATATATATATATATATATATATATATATATATATATATATATATATATATATATATATATAAGGAGTAATTGATGTCCTCCACCCTTCCACCCTTTATAGAATGGCTGAGGCCAACTGAGTTAGGTGTGTAACTGGTAAACTTTGAAGGGTTTTCCCAGATCATGAGCACTGTAATAAACATATTGCACCTTCTAGCTGAAGGACAGTGAATCACATCTGTCATTCAGAACAATAGTTTAATATGTAGTGATGTACTTTTTGGATTGCCTCCTGTTTTTATTCCTCTCTCTGTACCTATTAGTGAATAGAACTCACATCCAACCAGATCAATGTGACTGTCAACAACACTCAAGGAAATTTCAGTATTTCTTCTGTCATTGAATTCTGGGAGTAAGTTCATAAAAACTATCATTTAAAATACTTACAGTATATCATATAGATTCACCTACTTCACTAACATTTCTTCTATGACTACCAGAGGCAGAGTGCTGAACATATCCCAAGGCATTGAGATACTGGGTAATTTGAACTGGGAGATTTTTCTCTGTTTACTGGCTAGTTGGGTGGCCTGTTACTTCTGCATCTGGAAAGGGGTCAAGTCAACTGGAAAGGTCAGATTTTGGTTTGCTAAATATTTGCACAAATTATTCTTCAAACTCACAGTTAACATAAATGTACACAATAAGAATTATTTGACTTTAAAAAAAAAAAAAAACATAAAAAAAAACATTGGCTCTTTGTAGAAGTGTGTCTGTAACCTATGTTATTTTTGTCAGGCAGTGTATTTTACAGCCATCTTTCCATATGTGATGATGTTCGTGCTGCTTTTAAGAACTCTAACTTTACCTGGTGCGACGAATGGTATAAAGTGTTATCTGTACCCACATCCCTCACGGCTTACAGACCCACAGGTAGTGGAGCCATGACTGTCAAGTTATTTTGACCATAGTTGAGACAAGATACATACTGTATGATGAAATCTAAATTGAAAAAAAAATTCTTTGAATGTCACACTGTAGGTTTGGATTGATGCAGGGATTTTCTTCTCCTACGGTTTGGCAACTGGCAGCTTATCTGTTCTTGGAAGTTACAATAGTTACAAAATCAACTGCTATAGGTGAGCACCCAGCAAAAAGAGATAATGATTGCAATGTTTTTCTTGTCTTGGAATTATGACCTATATTATAACCTACCCTCAGGCAGTAGCCATGATGCCTATGCCACAACTGTGGTCAGCCTGCTTCTTTATCATGTTGATTTTATTGGGCCTGGATTCACAGGTAATGTAGGAAGTTGTTGGGCTTTTGGCTTTTGGTTTTGCTAGCTTCTTGCATGGTTGTAAAAAAAAAAAATTACATTGCAAAAAAAACCTGACCTTTTATATCTCATTAGTTTGTTGGACTTGAGCTGGTAGCATCCTCTGCAATTGATATGTTCCGAGCTGTACTACAGAGGCCTTACAGGAGGGAGCTCTTTCTTTTATTCTTCTGCATTGCCTGCTTCTGCTTTCAGATTCTAATGACAACCCAGGTAATAATACACACATGGTGCACATGTACCTGATACACAATAATTTGCCAGTTTATTAGGTACACATACCTTGTGCTTATACTCCTTGATCATTTTACCATAAGCAGCATGTACAAGAGGCATGAAAAGATGGTGAGTCACAGTAAACAACATGCTTAATCTTCTGGAGGGCCCTAAATAGATTGTTGAATTGCAGGCTGAGTTTATTAGATCCCTTGTAGGGAGTTGCTGCCAATCCACGGGTGGGAATTTGACCTGATCACTATGGTAAAGGATCATCTACTGCTTTTGTCAGCGGAAGTCATTTGCATGAACCAGGAAACCACAGGCGAATTGCCTATTTGCATAGGGTTCCATGGGAATAGCAGTGCTTGATATCCCAGGACACAGGGGTCAAAGGATATTATGACAAATTGAGGACGTAAGCTCACTCAGTATTGTGGCAGTCTATGCAAAAACATTCTGAATTACTTGAAGTTGTCTTCCAAGTGGATTGTGGATACTGTCCTCAAGTAAGACTCACAGTTATTCTCAATTTCACTAGGAACACTGTTCATACTCTAAAGTGAATACTAGTAGCCAGTTTTTCATAAGGGGATGAACACACTTGGTAGAGGTGTAGGTAGTACATGACTGGATGTAATCGGAAACATCCTAAGCCAAGGCGGGCCAGCAGTAATTCTCAGCAAAAAAATTGTATAGCGTTCTGACATGGCCTAAAGCCCATTCTGAAACCCTTCCTATCCGCTTGCAAAGACAGACTAACAAAAGAATGGATGACAGGATGAATCATAATGAGGCTAGGCTGGTGGTTATCCACTCATGAAAAAGCTGGTCAGGAGCTTGGACAGATTGGGATCTGATATAGGTGTACCTGATAAAACCTGATTAGAAATGTGTGTAATTACATAATAAAAAATGTTGCTGTACCAAGTATAGTGTAGAGATACCTAATAAACTGGGTTTTAATTAATGCACAGTAGTTCAGTACTCTTCTTATTATTATAATATTTTTTGAAATATTGTATTATTTTCAAAATGCTTCTAAGGCACAGAGATTATGTTTTCATTATTTTGTTCTTTTCCTAGGGAGGAGTTTTCATCTTCCAACTTATTGATTATTATGGTAGTAGTGGTGCTTGCTTACTTTTTATGGGTCTGATTGAAACTGTAGTAATTGGCTGGATTTTTGGTAGGTCTTATTGTTTATTTCATACAAGTCTTTTCCTATATACTATGTATACAAGAAATATAATATAGTAAACACCCCTTATTTTGAATGTCCCTCAAATCAGGAGCTGATCGCATGTTTAACGTCATTGAGGATATGTGTGATAAACCACCGAGTGCATTCTTGAAATACTGCTGGTGTTATTTCACACCACTGATGTGCCTTGTAAGTTATTCATCTTACGTCATACCACAGCACAGTTGAATTCACGATTCCGAGCAGTTCAGACAGTAGTGTCAGCTGCAAGGAAAAGCACAGGTTTATATTAATGCGCATATTCTAATATGTTATCATTTCTATTGTATGGCAGATGTTCCACATAAATGGATTTTTAAAACGTGTGAAATTTTTGGTGAGAAGACATTTATTTAGCATTTTAAAAGGAGGCTCCATTGTCTGTGTTTTGTAATAGCCAGAGATAAAGCTCTGGACACAAAATTAAGAGAGGGAAAAAAGAGAGACTGGTGAAAAAGTGTGAAAAAACAAAAACAAAAACTGCATCTCTGCTTCTCTTTTATACCTTATCTCATTATAACTACAGTATAATTTAACAGGAACTAACTTTCTTGTAGTTATTCCACAACATTCGATGTGACAATCAATGAATAAAAACTATGATGTGTTGTTCTTTTACAAATACAAAAGCGTTAGCATTGTCTATGGTATAAGGGGAAACATCTCAGAATGTGCTGTTACAAGAAAATAATCAGCTGCGGAGAGTACCTTTTCATTTCCTGTTGGGCCACACCACCTTCACCTTATCGGTTGATTATTTTCCTACAAGAGCATAAAACAGCATGCCCCTAAGTGTTTTATTCCATACTTATGCACAGCATCTTTCAGCTAAACATTCATCATCATCATCATCATCATCATCATCATCATCATCAGTTTATCTTGCTTACTCAACCTTTCCTTTGCTTTTAGGGAGCTTTCATTTTTAATCTGGCAAGCTATAAGCCCCTCATGTATAAGAATGTTTACGTATATCCAGACTGGGCTTATGGTCTTGGATGGCTCATGATCTCATTTTCTCCTATTCTGGTCATTACATGGGGATTGGTGAAGCTATACACCCACTCAAGTTCACTAAAACAGGTAAGGAAAGATTTTACAAACATGCCTCGTAGTTAACATCTTTCATAGTTGAGTTGATATTTATTCTCTTTTGATCGGTACCGTTGTAGAGCATATTGGTTGCAAAACAAGTGTAGAATAAAATGTATAATCTGTGGTTTTTCTTTCTGAACAGAGTTTTAAAAGTATATGTACTCCAGATGACAAACTCCCGATGCCAAGAGCACAGCTGCAGATTAGTGAGACTCTAATGGCAGGAATTTGATGACCACATATTCATCATTACAAGAAATTATCCATATAGACATCCATATACTGTAGTTGTAATTTTATTAGGTACCAATAGATTGTAGCTGCACTCATTATAATAATTTAACGTAGCCCATGTGCTGTTTCCAATCTGATCCATCCATCAGTGAAAAAGGACCACAGTTTACATTTGCAGCATTTAGCAAACACACTTATCCAGAGCAACATACAGACATGTTGTGTGTGCTGTACTCTGTACTCAAGCATACAGTAGCGTCTATCAAAAACATACCACATTAAGGTGCACTAACACTGTTGTGTTTTTTAAACACCTCATATGCTTGTTTTTTCTACATCATTACTCCACCTTGTATAGTTAGAGACTACACAGTAAAATCCCTAGTGTTTAATTAAGTCCAATGGATTTATATACATGTAGGGTGTTAATTCAACACTATGGGTGTTAAATCAACATTGCTGATTTTGTGTACATCTCATCTTTTTTTCCATGCCCTATGTATTGTCCTGTAGCTTTTTTCCCCCATTAATATCAGTTTCTGGACCTTACGTTAGATGGATAAGTTTTGTCGGTGGACTCAGCAGTGACATTGCTGTACCTGATACACTCATACCATACTCATACTCAGAGCCTTTTCAGTTGCTGCCCCTTGTTTATGGAATCAGTTGCCACTGGACATCCGCTTGCACCTTCTATTTCCACTTTTAAAAAGAGGCTTAAAACATATCTCTTCTCCCAGGCGTTTTAATCTTATTTTTACTATTGTCTATTGTCTGTCTTTATTTGGTTTTATTCTTTTTTCTGTTTTACTTCCCTTACTCTGTTCAGAACTTTGGTCAGCTTCACTGTGTGAAACATGTTATATAAATAAAATTTACTTACTTACTTACCAGGACCACATAAACTCACTGCTGTGCTAAGAATGATCCAAAATTAAAATAATATCTGTTCAGTGGTGGTCACTTTCCATTGATGGCCCAGGTAACAAGCTAACAAATTACATAGTGACAGATGGATGGATCTAATGAACATTGAATGAATAATGTTCAGCTTGTTTTTCCCTAAATAAATCTCCACTTGCTTTATATATGCAAAGTGAATGTAGAACCTTCATTCTGCCCCATGTGCTAGAGCACACAGATTTAGTTAGCTTTTTCATGTAAGGAAATTGTTCTGAAGCTTTGCAGATGATACGTTACTATACTAACTGGTGCCTTTTAACAGGTCCTTTTTAATCTCACTGGCATTAATTAAGTCTGTGTGTAGTTAAAGACCTTGAGAACAAAATTTCCCGAATTAAGAGAAGCAAATTATCATTGCGGAAAGGCTAAATGTGCACTCTTAAATATTTCATTGTTGCTTCAATTGGTTTTTACAATACTGAGAGTGTGAAATGGGTCTGCTAAGCCATGTCTCTAGAGATCATGCTTAGCTTCCAGCAGAGCAAACAGGATATCGTGAGCACTGGTAATGTGTGTAAAATTTTGAGAATTCTCCTCTTCATGAAAGAGCTATCAAGAAACATCAAGCTAAATCTTGATGAAAATCATTCCTTATTGAACAAAAAATTTAGTTACAGATAAGCAATACATTATTGCTCACTCTGAATTTGCTGTTAGAGCCACTGGGGATATATATATTTTTTTGTGTTGCTGATATTATTGTTGTTTTTCTTAGAGATGTGGAAGTGATTTATTAAACCCCCAGGAGCTGTTTTGAAAGGAAAACCTCATTAAGTGAACACATTTCTTTTCGAATTTGTCCAAAAATACCTTATTAACCATAATCAAAGACTATTCATCAAAACAGCGATTCTTTTTGGCATTGAACTCTCTAGGTCCAATCCAATCTTTTCTTTAAGGAGTAATTTAAACACAGACATTGTTCATCTTCTTATTTTTGCCTTTGCAGATGGTAGAAATGAGGCCAATGCTCTTGACTGCTTTAAATGTACTATATATGAAAATGACTTCTGTATCTTTCAGGAATCAACCTTCACTAAAGCTACAATTTTCATATTGTCTTCACATCATCTTCTGATTACAGAATTTTGTGAAATTTCTGAATTTTTAGAAGGGTCCATATTAAGAGTTGACAGCTAGAGATAGATATAGCCAGCTAAAAATGTTTCTCTGTGTGATAAAGACAAGATAAAACTTTATTGTTATGGCAACTTGCTCAAATAGCAAGTTGTATATCTAATAGCATAGACATACAGACAAATGAACAAATAGATAGATAGATAGAGTGCCCTCCACTAATATTGGCACCCTTGGTAAATATGAGCAAAGAAGGCTGTGAAAAATGGTCTTTATTGTTTAACCTTTTGATCTTTTGTTTAACAAATTCACAAAAATACTCTGCTCTCGTGGATATTAAACAATTGCAAACCGAACACAGATTTATTAAAAAAAAAAAAAAAAAAAAAAAAAAACGTCTTATTAAATTGTTAAATATAGGTGTACAACAATTATTGGCACCCTTTTAGTCAATACTTTGTGCTACCTCACTATCTCTATAATATCCTTATATATATATATATATATATATATATATATATATATATATATATATATATATATATATATATATCAGCTCTGTGTCTTCTTCTATAATGCCTGATGAGGTTAGAGAATACAAGGGATCTGAGACCGTTCCTCCATACAGAATCTCTACAGATCCTTCAAATTTTGAGGTCCATGCTGGTGGATTCTCGTCTTCAGTTCACCCCACAGGTTTTCTATGGGTTTCAAGTCAGGTGACTGGGGTGGCCATGGCAAGACCTTGATTTTGTGGTCAGTAAACCATTCTTGTGTTGATTTTGATGTATGTTTTGGATCATTGTCCTGCTGGAAGATCCGACCACGGCTCATTTCAAGCTTTTTGGCAGAGGCAGTCAGGTTTTCATTTAATATTTATTGATATTTGATACAGTCCATGATGCCATGTATCCTAACAAAATGTCCAGGTTCTCTGGCAGAAAAACAGCCCCAAAACATTAAAGAGCCGCCACCATATTTAACCGAGGGCATGAGGTACTTTTCCATATGGCTACCTCTCTGTGTGCGCCAAAACCTCCTCTGGTGTTTATTGCCAAAAAGCTCTACTTTAGTTTCATCTGACCATAGAACCCGATCCCATTTGAAGTTCCAGTAGCGTCTGGCAAACTGAAGACGCTTGAGTTTATTTTTGGATGAGAGTAGAGGCTCTTTTCTTGAAACACTTCCAGACAACTTGTGGTGATGTAAGTGACTTCGGATTGTACACTGAAATCAAGCAATCAAGAGCAATTAAAAACCTGGTATCATTGTGAAAAAGGGAACTAACCTATAAAAGAATGGGAATAAGACACATATGATAAATAAGTCAAGTAATTATTTTATGCATATAATGGTGACTCTTCTCTCTCCTGATATAGCTTCACTTTCTCATGTAGAACTGTATAATTTCAAACTCATCAAAATCCATGCTTCACTGGCTCGCTTAAGTCTTTTCTCTGAAGTCATCTCTGAATTACAGATAAAAGTTTATTATGACATTTCTTTATGCCCTGTAACACAGTCAGTGTTAGTCACTTGGACAGAGAGGTAGGATCAGCGAGTCACAGACAAACATAGAACGTGTGTTCATTCAACTCGTCATCATTCCCAGGCTGAGTCATAGAGCTCTTTGTCTTTGCCAGGCTGTCTCAGAGAGTGTGGTAGATTTGAGATTTCTGACAGCTAGACAACAGCAGAACATTTATGAGATTTTTGTCCTTTTTTGCCTCCCTCAGTTGATACTCACTATAGCTAGTGACGGGATTAGTGTCTCTGGGTGATACCTGTAATAACATTTTTTAGCATCTCCTCCATGATGTGCTGTTAAGCATTCATTCACCTTCACAACAAGAATTTTTATTCATATTTATGTATTTACTTATGCTTTGTTTGTTTGTTTATATAGCCCTTTTAACAGCAGGTTTACAATGTACTTTTAGAACTCTTATATCACATTAAAATGCAAAGATTATTAGGTGGGGCTAGTATTTAAAAACAAAGACAAAAAAACAAACAAGCAAAGAAAAAAAACTTAACTAAATCCAGCATTATATAACAGTGTTTTCAGACTCCTTTTTAGAAGTGTTAAGTGTATCAATAGCTCACAGGTTTACAGGAAGTTCTAGCGCTAAGGGCTTATATGCATTAGTTACTGATGTTTGGTTGCTGATTAGTGTGCACAGTGGTATACAGTAATTACAGAATTTCATGATGAATCATCATAAACAGTAATTCCTGTAGTTCAGAGAGCTATCAGAAGGCATGACTGTCATTAAGTGGACCCGGTAGTGTGAGTTTTCTGATTTTATTATTTTATTAGCACCAGTATAGCAAAGAAATAAAACAGGCTACAGTAGGTAATTCTCAGAAATGGTCAGGTGATCGGAAGACAGGCTAAAACTAGACAAGTAAATGTGAAGCAGGCCACAGTAAAAACACTAACGAAGACAAGCAGATTGCCGCAGACACAACACTGGAGTGTGACTTCACAAAGTAATACTGAGAGTCTGAGATACTTAATGGAAGTAGTCTAACTGCAAACAGATGAGGACATTAGTAATCAGGTGATTTTTAACAGAGATAGGTGCTTGACTGGAGGTCATGTGATGAGTTCATGAGGATCATGGGAGTTGAATTTTACAACTTTGGGAGTTGCAGATGCTGGTGTGACAATGACTCACTAATCATTTAACTGTCAAGCAGAACTGTCATAACCTCAGAATAAATGATACCAGAGAAACAGAGACTGTTAAATCATTTGAAGAAGAATAAAAGAACGTAATTTTCTTGCTGTAGTTCAGTGATGAAGGGTCAGGGCATGACACCAGTCTTCAGACTTACAGGTTTAAGTTTATTTGCTATTCAAGATTTAGCATATTCTACATAAAACTGATCGTTTTTTCCACAAAGCATTGCAGCACGATTGGTCCACATTTCTCTTTATGAAAACTTAAGATTACAGGCACTGTCATATCACAGCAAACCAGTGGCTACATTTCCCATCCTGCACTGCGGCCTACAAACATGGCCACCATGCCATGGACTGCAATTTCTAGAACACTCACATTCATTCTAATCATACACACCTGCATCAAATTCACAGCACTCGCAACCACAGTATAAAGAGACTGTTTACACACAATGACTTTGTGAAGTATTGAGTGTTATCACTGTACCAAGCGTTTGTACCCTGTTCCTCTTTTTGTTTCATGTTCATTGATCTTGTTTCTCGTTCTCGATTCTTGCCTTGCCTCGTTTATGTCTGTTTGCTGATCCCCTGACCTATTGCCTGTTTTTGACCACGCTATTGTCTCATGATTTGGATTTGTCTGCCTGCCCCTCTTTATTAAAAGCTCTTGTCTGCACTTGCATCTGTCCTAACCTCCATTATGTTAATTACGTGACAGGCACACATAATATGTTTGCATTATAAATAATTTTCAATTTAATGATAATTTGTACAATTAAACAAAAGAACATGTAATTTTGTTTGAAAAAAATGGCCTGAAATTAACTGTTAAAACCTGGCTAACAATAGAGAGTTCCTGTGGTCATTCTCTGTTAATATGCGCTTCATAGACAGGCTGCTTTCTGTATGTAATAATCATGCTGTCCATCATATATCTGTCAGATGATTGGTACTGATGATGTTGTCTATAATGTTGAATTAATAAGTGCAATGTACAATAATGTACTATCGTAACAACTTACACAGGGACTTGTATGAAAGACTCTCCATGTGTGAAATATAAGCCTAGTAACCACACTAAAATGTGTTGCTATTTAAGAAAATAACAAACCTATGATTGTTGATATGGTGACGCTTTCTAACAGGAGAAATGTATTTAATATTTATGGAAGAAGTCTGCACTGTCAGAGAAATGAGGATTAAAACACTGTTAAATGTGCTGTTAATGGACAATAATTTTAATAATAAATAACTTTGAGGTAGTAACTGTAACTCCACTTCAAACTAGGCAGTATCACACTACCCTGTCACTGAGTTTTTCTCTCAACATGCATAATGATAGATAAAACTGGATACTATATAAAAAAAAAAAATCCAAAGTAAAGCTTATTTAATTATGAATGCTGATCTCTGGTGATGAGCCAACTGGAGCTGAAAAAAATGAACACCTGCTGAAGGAGACATGGCAGGCCCGCAGCCAGCATTGCGTAGGTGGTCTTCATGTATGTTACAGTATGGGAATCAGAAAGAAATGTTTCCTTACATCAAATAGTTCTCTGTCTGATGGGATGAGAGCATCCTGGGTGGAAATACACTTAAGGCAAGCTTAAGGCAGGAGTGACAGAAACCCAGGAGTCATCACATTGTTCATTGCCTCTAATGGCATTTTGATGTACATGAGAGGCGGTATGCAAGTAATATCCATTAGCAAAAAAGGAACCTTGACATTAAAAGAAGATTCATTTTTAGACCCAATTTGCTTCAGTTCAGTTGTGTCAAGGTATGGATTCACACTAAAATGATGTGAGGAGTAACAACTAAAGAATTAACTAAAGCTCAAGTCACATTCTTCTGAATTGACTAACCATTTTATGTGAAAGTATATTTTGTGTATTCACACGAGTAAATTCAGTAAGATTTCTAATAATACATTAATGATGTGCTAAAAACACTAAGCTAGATGAAACACTTATCTGTTTACAGTACACTTTGCAGTCTCTGCCTGCATTATGTATTAAAAGGGGCAAAGCCATTAGAGGCTGCTGCCGTTTGATTGCTTTTTTCTAAATGACAAACTAAACAAAAATTAAGCAGGCACAAACCCTTAAATATAGTTTCATTTATTTCTCATTGTGAGATTATGATAAACATGATTAGCCTATTCAAGACAATTTTACACATTACAAGCTTGAAATGATCTTGTTAGACTGGCAAATAATTTGTCGAAATAAATGCTTGAAAATTATCTGGCCATGATTATTTCTTTTCATTCAGTGACTATATTTTGCTCCAAAAAGCTAATGTTTACGAACCTGTTAAAAATACATGAAAGGGTCGATAGCTAATCAAATTGCAACCTTCAAGATTCTGAAGTTTGTAGCCAAAAAGTGTACAAGCATACTGATTTTAATGTGAAACTAATGTTTGATTAATGCATGATATAAGATTTTTTTTTTTTTTTCGTAAAATTTCGGTTCTTCTTGCTTGCTGCCCAGTCTATCCAACAGATAAACGTGTCATACATTTCAATATAATAAACAAAATGGACCCTCCTTAATCTGATTTTGGAGATATCTTAGATGGGCACAGGCTCAATACACATGAGAAAATTGGCCTAAGATATAGACAGGTAAACACAGAAAAAGAAACTCAGTACTGAACTTAAGAGAAAAACTGTAGATTCAGTATATCAGATTCTGTCCAGCTTGTTTTCAGCCTTTATTTATCTCTACACTACAGCTGTGCTGCAGTGCAAACATTGTTTTGTGTATGTAGAAACACTTTCAGTTTCACTGGAACACTTTGCAAAAGCTCAAGAGCTCCCCAAATCCATCCATATTCTGGACTGCAAAAATAATATTGAGACACCAAATGTTCTTGGCTTATGTAAAAAGAAACATGCTTTCTCAATGCAAAATAGCCATCACAAGGTTGGCACATCACTGACAATTTCCTATGGTGGATAAAATAATTGACATCTCAAAAAACAACTATCCATTTTGTTCTGAAATGGTATGTTTGCCAGAATCCCGATGAGTTAGACTTAAAGAAAAGTGTCACAGTGTGTCAAATCTAGGAAGCATTTCATTCTGTTTAATCATGTGTTACAATTCTTACTGATAGTCCGCGTACAGTCTGGGCTAGAAAGAAGTCAGCCCTAGCCTCGCTGCTTAATACCATTCTGTGTTTGCTGACTGTTACAAAGCGCTGACGATCGAGACTCGTTTATAATTGTTGCATCCAGTCTCCTAACAGAAAGCTTCACCACATTAACAATTATGCATATTTCTTTGTTAATTTTTTTAAAATCTGATTATTATTAGCATTAGATTATGTGGGGAATCTGCTGCACAAGTCCCTATGTATGGGCTTTAGGAATTATAATGTATTAGAATGAGTGCATTAATATAAACCTGTGATTTATGCTTCAGATGGAATTACTGTCAGAACTGCTGTTATAGAAAATGAATGCAAACTTACTGATGAAAGAATTCAACCACTCTATGTCATAGTTCCACTTTGAGGGCCACTAGAGGGCACCCTCACCATCCATGTAGAACTTTTGTTGTCTGCCTTATTTCCTGTGTTATTCATGCTCATCTGTTTGTTATTTTCTTGATTAGTTACCCTATTTAAGTCCCATGTTTTCTTCCTCTGTGTTCCACTGAAGATGTTGCACCGCTTCCCTGTTCTGCTGAGGATGTCGCTCTGCTCCCCTGCCCCATTGAAGACAGAGGAGTTATAATAATCTAATTATCAACCAAAATTAGATTTGGTCGATATAACTATACTATTAAGTAAATTCTTGGGACATAATACAAACTCCAATACTGTAAGACAAGCCCCAGAGTGCTTACTTAGCTCTTATTATACAATATTAAAGAATTCTCCACCGTTCCTCATCCAGTGGAATTGTCAGTGACACTGAACTCTGCCGAGGTTACGGGATTATCTCAAGAGCAGCATTTGAGAAAAAATTGATGATATATACTTATTTATTCATATTACTGACTTTGCATCCAGGCCAGTGACAGTTTCTATGTATTGAGGACTGGTCACACCCCGGTTGTGTTAGAAGATTTCAATGGCGTTCTAGCCCTTGTCACAGACTGTGAGTTAATGAGGGAATCAATATGGCCTTGGAAAATTTTGGACTTAAGCTTGCTTAATCTACCACATCTCAAATGTTTTATAGACTCAATAAGGAACATTACTTTATTTTTTGTAACAGCAGACAAGCCACTACATGCAAAGTGATTGCATAGAGAATGACTGAATGAAGCACTGTCTCTAGCAGTTCCTATTACTGTCAGTCATTAAAGCCCAACTGAGTGTGAACAAACCTTATTCTGCACCTCCTGCCAGGTGAAGCAATTCCTCAAACACATGGAGCAGATGGACCAATTACACACTGGCAGTGCTCACAAGAGGGAACAGACAGATCAGGTAAACCAGCTCCACTAAGCATCCACAATCAAGTCACTACAGGGAGAGCAAGAGCTGGCCCAGTGAAAGCTTGACTGGAGTGAGAAATGGCTCGCATGCTGGGGAAGCGGAATCAACCTTGGGTAAACGGGCTGGGTTGTTTTGTTTTTTTTATTTTAAGCGGAATTGTTCAGTACATGGTAGGCATGTAAACATCTGCACCAGGTTACCTCTAGAGACAAAAGAAAAGTGGTGGAAATGTTTACGCCTCAGAGAGGTGTACACTTCAGACAGTACAGCGTTCTCAGCTTTGCTGACTGGAAGTGAAATGATCTTAAAAATTGTACCAAAAATATTGAATATATGTCCAGATTGAGAACACATCATGGGCTTGTATACACAGAAACAAATAAATAAATACACATTGTTGTTGTTGTTTACATTGATTGTTGATTTCTATTTTTAAAACCACATTTAATTAAAAAAAAACATTTTAACCTTTTCTTGTTAATTTTTTATTACATTTTCATTATATTTTAAATTTTCTCTTTTTCTGTGTTTTTATTTGTTGTTTACTGTTTTACAAACATGGACTTGATGTTTATTTCATTTTAATGTGAAGCACTTTGAGCTACATTTTTATGTATGAAAGGTGCTATATAAATAAATAAAGTTAAAAGGTAATTGCTTCATTTTTGCCCTAAACTGTTTTTTCTCTCTTGTAATCTGTTCCAAGTTCATACACATGCGAGAAGTGGCTTTTATTTTCAGCATTACAATCACAACCAGGTTTTAAGTTGTGTCAAATTATGACAAGCAACTTATGGTAGTTTAGCACATCAGCTGAGTCTTTAATAACCTTGATTATGTTTATAACAGGTTTTAAATTATGGTAGTTTAAGCAAAATGTTAATATGACAATTGGCATTTCACTAAATGTATTTATTTAAAATAATACCATACTGCCTTCGTTCCCTTTAAGTTCTGCATGCTAAAACATCTTAAACTGTACTATTTAAGTACTTTGTAATCTCCCTTTCCAAAGTATAATAATAAACCAAATATAATCATTCACATATTCAAATGGCCCAAAATTACAAAAGCTGTTCTTTCATTTAATAATTTATGGTGGAATAACATTAGAAATTCTCAGTCAATTTTTTTTTAAATCTAACTAAAGAAGACACACAATCAAAGCTGGGTTTAATGTGAGGAGCTAAGGCCAAATATAAATAAGTTGTCATTTACTCTGACTATATTTAATTCTATAACAAAAAAGCCTAATAGAGTGCTTTCTGGAAAGCAAAGGGAAAAATGACCATGTGAATTCATCACCTAGTGCCTGGATAAACAAACCCATCCTGTAATTGACAGGTGATGAATTATTTAATCAGGCCATTTCATATTTAATCAAAATCCCTAATCTCATTTCTCCAACCAAGGACTTGTTGATTTCCTTATCCAAGCCAATTCAAATAAGAAAGGCTATGAATATAGATTTATAATAGCAAAAACTGGAATTGGACAGGTGGGCAGCCTGTGTAAACAATGGGGTAAATGCTGTTAGTCCAATATACACTGTCTCAGATCAATTTTTTTTTTAATTAGTCATTATTATTATTTATTATAGTAGTATGATGCGGAGCAGTATTGTATTAGTAATAGTATGAGTATCATGGTAGTATGCATTAATAGTATTTATAATATACAGTAGATCTCTGGTCAAGGACTCGTTGATGTTTCTTTTTTTTCAGGCTCATATAAATAAAAAGGCAATGACTGAAGATTGCTGTTTATTCAATATACAGTATAAGTCATAGCAATGCCAATATTATAGTAACAGTAGTAGTACTAGTATTTAGTAGTTGTAGCAGGAGTATTTTATAGATGTCTTTACCCAAGCCTTTATAAATAAAAATGAAATAAGTTTACTAGAAAAAGGAATTGTGTTGTTTTGTCTTTTTATCCAATATATGGATACTAGCACTGTCTGTATTGTAGTAATAGTAGTAATATTAATAATCACATTGTAGTAGTATTTTGTAAATGTCCTTATCCAAGCCTATATAAATAAAACAGCTTATGAGTAAAGATTTCTAATAGAAATAACTGTAATAATAGCCATTTACAGTAAAAATTTACAGTAAATAACATTATAAACATTTACTGTAAAATTTACCATAAATAAGGGTTAAACATATCTACAAAGTACTGTAATATCTTTATAGATAATTCCTGTTATTTTTACAGTATATTACTGTATGTTTCCAGTTTCCAAATTTGCAAGTAAAATAATTGTAAATATAATTATAGCATGAAATAAAATTCAGTATCTTTGCTCATTTGACTGATGCAGGGGTTTTATTTAAAGACTCGACCAAGGTAGCTTGTTGGTGCTAGGATTTGAACACACAACCTGCTGATCTGTAACTCAAAGCCTTAACCACTGAGCCACAAAAATTCCCTCAACTAGCTTGCACTGATTACATTTTTTAGTTACCATAATTACCACCAGATTGACACAGGGAGAATTTTTACCATTATCAGCCCTGTCAGAAATGTTACATATCCCACTGTGTGTTGCGTTTTTCTGTATTTTACTGTTAACCTATGCACTGCTCTAATTGCCTAATTTATAGTACAGTCCTGTAAAATAATATATATAATGTAAATGGAAATTAATATGGCTGTCATAATAAACATTTTAACTTGTGAGGTGAATTTAAAAAAGTTGAACATTTCAAAATTAAATAACCCAATTTAATCAGACAATTGACTCCTGTAATATTTTTAGATGGGGCGGTTATTGTATTGTCATACATGATTAATTGTCAGCTAATGAGCAATGAGATTCTTTACTTAATGCCTATTTTACTTTAAATGGCAATTATATTTGTATGTATAAACTTTGGCCAGCAAACAAGATCTGGGTGAAAGATTACACTGAACATCAGACATGCACATTACTGAAAAACAGTTTAATATAAGGTTTTTCCAAACTCTGCAGGTTTCTCTTGCAACACAGCTAATAACATAGTTACTGAAAGTGAGCAAAGGAGTGAGTAAATACAGCTTTTCTGCAATGTTTTCTATTTTAAATTTTATCCATTTTCTTTAAATCAAATTTTTTTCTGCCCTGGAATTTAATTATTTACTTAGTAACTTTGCGGTTCAACCAAGCACAACCTTTTTTTTGCAAACACAACACAGGTTTATCAAAAAAAATCTTTGTTAAATATAGGTGTGCAACAATTATTGGCAGCCTTATGAATTCATATGAGAAAAATATATTTGAAATATATTCCCATTATTTATTTATATTCATATTCCCATATATATTTTACCTTTTTTTTTTTTTTTTTTTTTTTTTTTTTAGAATACCCAGGCGACTAGGAACAGGTAATTGTTCAACCATGACTTCCTGTTTCACAGGGGTATAAATATGAGGTAACACGTACAGTAGGTCAAATTTCTTTAGTCATTCATAACAATGGGTAAGACCAAGGAATATAGTTGTGATGTGCAGCAAAAGGTTGTTGAGCTTCACAAAATGGGAAGTGGCTATAAGAAATCATAACATGATATCATGTGATATGATATGGAAAATCAATGTAATACTTATACATGCTGTATATTACAGGACTTTGCTGCTTTGAGACAATGTCCATTGTTAAAAGCCCTACACAAATAAAATTTAATCGAATTTATTTGAATATATTGTGTATCCATAATATTTTTTGTGTTTTCACTAACGATTTGCAAAATGCCATAAGAGGATGGAAAACTGACTGAGAAAACACAATGATCTCATTCATATAACAACATGTTCCACTCCTCAGCTTCATATGCAGGGCTTGGCAGACTGAAGCGACTGTGACTGGCAAGGCTCACCAACTCTGTCTCAGCTTGTCCTGGTTTTAAAGCTTGTCTGCCACTGTGACAAAACTGATTTCACAGTGGCACATGCATTAAATTAAATGTGGCCACTTCTAATTTGCTGTAGGCTTTCTTCTTTATCTGCTGGGGGTTTTTTTTTTCTTCTTTTTTTCCCCTCAGCATACATACAATTTCACATAATATACCTGATTAAAGTAACAGGGATTCAAAGTGATGACAGTTTATGATCCATTAGTTAGAGGCTGTGCTAATAATCTTCTTAAGTATTAAGGGCAAAGAGGTACTGTAGGAACATCTTTTCATCAGCAAGCAGCACAAATACTGAGTCAATCTTTATGTCCATATAAAAAAAATCGAGTGTCTGCTTGGGGGAAAAAAAAAAACATCTGAATTTCATCTTTGTGACACATAAAAAGTCGCATTTCCTTTCCCATCGTAATTTGTCTTTCTCTTGCGCTCTGATCATAATGATGCCTCATGGATCAGTCTATAAAAAAGAAACAGAACTACAGGATGTCCCAAAAGTCTCCATACATAGTGGAAATCAACACTTTTTCAGTAAAATGTCTTCCAAAATTTTTCACAATTATATTGTTTGTAGGAAATTTTGGGTAAAATAAGATATAAAGTAACTAATTAAAAAAATATAGATAATTAACATTGAAGAGTCAAGTGAAAGGTTAAGACCTAAAGACAGTTGGTTTTTGACATTAGGTTGCGTGGTAGGTGCGTAAACACACCAGCACGAAAATATGGAAGTTCTGACAGATGTACTGTTAAGAAAGAACACACAGAAGAGCCTCATGACCAATGTACTGTTGAAGAGAGAAGCACACGGAAGCAGGTGAAAAGTTCACACGCACACACACAGAGGAAAGTTAGGTTATTAACAAAATATATTTTAAAAAAACAACAAAAAAAAACAAATAAACATTATTCTGTAAAAGCAAAGAGTAAAGTTTCACTTTATGTGTATTGAGCACATTATTATTATTATTATTATTAATTCGAAGGCCACTGTGAAGTTTGCAATGCACTTAGGTGCAAAAGAGTGGAACACCTGGAGAAAAGTGGGAAAAGTGTGAGAGGGAGTTTGTGTGTATTAATCAACATAAATAATGTTGCAAGGAAACAGACCAAGGCAATAGATAAGGAAAAGTTTATGCATTAAAATAGAAAACCTAAGACGTAATGAGGATCCGTGTGGAGACTTGTGATTGGATGTGCAAAAAGAGGAAACGTGATTGGTTAAAGTTGGACATGGTGCCTTGAATTAAATGTGTAAAGAGATTGTAAGGCACTGAAGCTTCAGTGGAAGTTACATCTTCATGTGACATGCATCCCTGGTGCCAGCTGGGTTATTTGCTGTCTTGCTTGACTGCTAATAAACCTGTTTCATCTGAATCCAGTTTTTGTGAGTTTGGCTGTTTTATTCATCTTGAGTGTAAGGTAGATCAATTTTAAAGGTTTAATTTGTGAGCTAGCAGGGCTAATGTCGGTTGGAGAAGCAAATTATCCTACATATTAGTATGTTTGGCAATAAAAAACATTTCAGATAGTCTTTAAGAATACCTTTGACAAAAGAAGAACGTATTGAAATCATTCTCATGGCTGGATCGGGAAGCTGTCACGAGGTTGCAATGGACTTTAACAGGAAACATAGCGAGCACATCACACATGCCAAACTTACTAACAAATTCAGAAAGACTGGAAGTGTTGCGGACCAACCGAGAAGTGGACATCCACGAACATCAACTGACAAAGGCAGTGGTGCTGGCATACGTAGTCCCCTACGTATGGAGACTTTTGAAACACCCCGTAGAAGTGTTAAATCTGTATACACAACTGTCTGGGCCTTTTGTATGTTTACTAATCAGCAAAGAGCCAGTCATATTAAAAATGCAGATGGTAATTTATGCTAGAAAGTGTCAAAACAAGTGGGCAGTGGTGGCTTTGTGGTTAAGGCTCTGGGTTACTGATGGGAAGGTTGGGGGTTCAAACCACAGCACTGCCAAGCTACCACTGTTGGGCCCTTGAGCAAGGCCCTCTCTGCTCCAGGGGTGCTGTATCATGGCTGACCCTGTGCTCTGACCCCAACTTCCTGGCATGCTGGGGTATGTGAAGAAAAGAATTTAACTGTGCTGTAATGTATACATGACCAAGAATAGAGACCTACTGTATATAATAATAAAACAGGAAAATCATATTACAGATGAGCTTGACTTTCCTCCTGTTTCCCAGACGTATTGTATTTTTCTGGACTATAAAACAGGTGCTGTTGCACAGAAAAGTGAGTTATAATTTTTGCATTAACTTGTGTGTCTGCAACTTGTGTGCCTGCAACTCACTGCTTTCAGGCCTCCCAGCCAGCTCCATCGAACCCCTTCAGATGATTCAGAATGCTGCAGCGTGCCTCGTCTTCAATCAGCCCAAGAGAACCAATGTCATCTCCCTCCACTGGCTTCCTGTAGCTGCCCGCATCAAGATCAAGGCCTTGATGCTCACCTACAAGACCTTGTCAGGAACAGCACCCTCCTACCGCAACTCTCTCCTGAAGGCCTACGTTCCCTCTCGCAATCTGCGATCGATTAGCGACCGACGTTTAGCAGTTCCAACTCAGCGTGGTGCAAGGTCCCTTTCCAGAACCTTCACGCTAACTGTTCCTCAGTGGTGGAATGCACTTCCAATCTCAATCCGGACCGCAGAATCTCTCACCATCTTCAAAAAACAGCTAAAGACATAATGAACACCTAACCAACTCATAATAATAATAATAATAATTTTTTTTTTTTTTAAATTGCACTTACACCTCTACTCTGTGTACTTTGCTTCTTCTGGAACTCAACAATGGATCTTGTATGTTAGCACTACTTGTATTGTTCTCTGCTTGATATATCGCTTTGCTTGTATTTTTCTCATTTGTAAGTCGCTTTGGATAAAAGCATCTGCTAAGTGAATAAATGTAATGTAAATGTAAATGTGTGTCTGACATAACTATGTCATAAGTGTTATGTGTCATGGCAGATGCCATGTGGTGTCATAAGCTATTATGACACTTTATAGCAGTGTTATGTTACCATGACAAATAATTGTCAGTATGTCATAGCTAATCAAAATGTTTGATCTTATGACACAGCACAATATTGCTCATTTCTAAGTGTATGCGAAGTATTCTCTTCTAAGTTAAAATTTGTGTTCTGATTTTATACATACTACTTAAAAACATACTGTCAATGACATACATACAAGGTCAGAGAGGTGAAGACACTTATTTGGTCAATCATTAAGACCAAATAAGTGTCTTAAACTCTTTCACCTTGCCCCTTCTCTTACACAACTTCTCAAAAAGTTTGAAAGCTCTATAATGACATAGGTTATTCTTAATTAACAGGATATTTAGTGCTTTTTCCTTTTCTTGAATTCAGTCCAATCTGATCTGTGAATCCAACATGATCAACAATTCAATCTGACAATTTCCTCCTTTATATCTCTTTTCTATATCTCAAAGAGGGTCCAGTCTTCTTAAAGGTGGTTTTGGAAATAAATAGACCCACTGACATGTTAATGAATGATGGCATCCCCTTTTCAGCTGTGACAACTAATCAAATGGCATTTCAGAAACAGTGAGAGCAGCTTTGAAGATGAAGTGCAAACAGTGTGCTTAAAGCAGGTACAATGAAATGCAGAGTGTGCACTATGCAAGACGCTGACACAGACCCAGTGGAGTCCTGAGACTGCTTTGCCAACCTGTCCCAGCCTTGCTTGATGCAGCCTTGATTAAAGAGATAGTGTAAATAATAAGGACGTCCAGTCAGCCCACATATTCATCAGTGCTCTCCCTGTGCAGCTGGAGCTATATCCTCAAGCCACATTTCAACCTGCTATCTCAAGCTTGAAGAGTAAAATGTACATAAAGTCAGGTACAGTAAGGCAGAGATCATGGCCTGTAAAAAGAAGTCTTTTCCACTAAACACAATGCACAAAACAGCATTTTTCAAAGGTAAACATGTAGATGGAATGGTGAGGTATCTTTATTACAAGAATAATTAAAAGCTGCCCATAAATGTCTGAAGCTGATTACTGAACAATATGCAGGCAGGTTTACATTAATAAATTTAGAAGGAAAGGTCATTTACTCAACTGTGATGAGTGCTAGCAGGCGTATAGCTTCCAGTGACAGAGTTGCACATGTGACAGATGCAGCACAGAAGCTATTACATATTGCAGCATAATAATTCACGGTGAATTCACACATAGTTTAAAATACAGAAATAGCTTTAGCTTCGAAATGGAAAATAAAATCATGATCAAAGCAGATGAGACTTATATCAGCTTTACAAACAACTCGAATTTATCACTGAATTTCTTTTGACTGCCTCAGAAAATAATAGAACAAATATAGCAGTTTGTCAGAAATATAACACATAAATAAACATATAGCAGGATCAGTCTCCAAACAGGCCTATCTTTTCAAAATTCCCTCATTTATACTATGTATAATATAACATCTGCTTTTGCCAGCTTTTTAAAAGAAGTTAAACACTTGGGTGCATGTTGTTATAGGGGGGGGGGGATGACAACGTGTTGATGGGAGGCATAGTTACTGTTACCACCCCAAAGTTCATTATATTCTTAGAAAGCCATAAAGAGTGTTTTCATATAAAGAGTGTTTTATTGCTCTTATACCACCAGCTCCATCAGAACAGCACATCATACTTCTATCATTTATCATTCTAGTGTCATTCTAATTCCAAAAAGTTGGGACGCTGTGTAAAATGTAAATAAAAACAGAATGCAATGATTTGCAAATTTCATAAACCTATATGTTATTCACAAGAGAACATAGAAAACATATCAAATGTTTAAACTGAGTAAATACACCATTTTAAGAAAAATTTTCGAAGTTCATGGACACAACATGTCTCAAAAAGTTTGGGACGGGGCAACGAAAGGCTGGAAAAGTAAGCACGGGGAGAACATGCAAACTCTGCACACACACATGGCTTTCAAACCCAACACACAGATTTGAAACCCCAACCCTGGAGATGTGAGACAAACCTGCTAACCACTAAGCCCCCACAACAGGCAAGGTAAAGTCATGCTGTACCTGACAAATTACTGAAATACACTAAATGACTCTGATCTGAGCCCTCTACATGATCCAGTTTAACAGCATGAAGAAAAGTGGAGCAAAACCGATTATGATCATTCAAAGCAGAATGTCCAGTGTGATGGGCAGCTCATATGGTGGTTCACTAAATAGATCTGAATTATGTGCATAAACAACACATAGGGGAAATAGAAAGGAAAAGGGTGGGGGTTGGAAGCAGAGGATGGAGGGTGTGAACATAGTAATAACCATGCAGCAGGCATGCAAGGCCCAAAGGATACAATTAGCAATCAGGACAGAGTGCTATAGTTCTGATTACAAATGCGAGTCACGTCTCACTACAAAAGCGGGGTTTATCAAACACTAGTGGAGACGCTGAGCAAAAGCTGAACCTTCTGCACTGGATGTTTGACAAACCGCATAACAATTCACAAACAGAGCTCTTGATGGAAGGTTTTGCACGTTATTTGTTTCCAAACAGGCACATGCTGGGATTAATTAGAATAGAAAAGACATGGATTATTTAGACATGATGTAATTTTAAATATTTGACTGTCCTGATATTGCATATAATATTGCATGCAATTCTGGAAATGCAATTTATTTAATGAGGTCTCTGGCACTGGATCTCAGTGTGAGATAGGAGTCTAATGTGTAGTTAGATGCATGTCTACATAACAAGGAAAATTATAGAGTGTCTAATATCAGTTTCTCACAAGGTCTTATGGGATAGCTATTTGCTAACTGAAGCATCAAGACGATCATTAAGTCTAGGCCTTGTGACGATTTTAATCTAATATGTAATGCTAAATGTTTCATATTTATTGATTATTTTTTTCTCAACATAATGCTCAGTTTCTTTGGGATCAGTGCAGCAATCAAATTCCTGAATCACAGCACAAGTGACAGTCAAAGACACCGGAGAAAGTGCTTTAATTACCTTTATACTACAGTACTGTTGAATAAAATACTCCACAAATAATCCACTTTCAGGTTGTACTAGTAACTCTGTTTCATACTGGGCCATGTCAGAGATCCATTGTTGCTTATTCTCTTATATCAGCACACCCCTTAAAATATTATTCCTTACTTTCCCAGAGTTTTCCTGTAACTAACCTGCTCAACATCCCATACTCAGTGTTGTGCACAGAAAATTCCCTCCACAATTTATAAAGAATGAAACTGAGACAGCTTCAGTGAGACACATCAAAGTTCTCTCATGTCCTCTGAGAATCAGAAGCTAATTTCTTCATGCTTAAAGTCTTAAATGGGTTGAACGGGCAGCTCATTTGAAATAAACCACAGAATTAAGTTTGCGCCTACCTTCTTTTAGAGTTCATGTTATGCACTTGTCATCAATATGTCACATTTCATAAGAGAAATGTGTTATGATATCCATTTAACATTTTCTATAAAAGTGAATCTATCAGTTCGACCTTACCTTGAGTAAGCTGTCTAGTTAGGAGACCTAACTAGCTAACAGATACCAGATCTACTAGCTAGCAACATAGCCCCCCACACACTTCCTTTCCAAACAATGTACATCTTTGAGGTGACTGTCAAGAGCTGACTCATATATATGAGCCTTATTATAGCTTTTATTATGGAAGGAGATCACTCAACATCCATCAGTGACTAATTTTATCTGTCAATGCACATTTGTAGTGTCTTTCTGATTTAACAATTATGGAAATAGATTTTATAAAAAATGAAATGCAAAGTAATGTTATTTTGTTAAAAAGATATTAATTATTTTTAGTTATAGTTTGGAAAACAAAAACACTATCCGGATATGAATTATCTTTGTCTATTATCTTTATCACTATCTTTGTCTATTTTTTTTTTTTTTTTTTTACTATAACAACAGCTCTGATAGTAGTGCAGCTGCAATAGTTTCTATAGTAACAACTTACACAGGGATTAATGTTTATTAAACATTTATGGATGGATGGAGTCTCCAGTGTCAGCATTTTTTAACAGTCAGGCGAAAAGCTATCAATTTATGTTTCCCAGCATGACAAGCTGCATTTTTTGGTTTAACTTCAAAAGAAAAAAGAAAAAAAAAAGAGTGCCTATTGAAAGAATAGAGGTTATAGAGGTTTTATACAACAATTCCAGTCAACTATTTTGATTGGACAAGAGGCGTTCCACTAGTGCTTATATTTATTATAATAGCATTGGTACATTTCACAGCTGATATCACTCCAGTTGTCTTTGAGTACTTGCAGCACTAAGAGGATTAAAACACTTCGGGACATACTGTTATACAACCCCAATTGTGAAAAAATTGGGGCAGTATGGAAAATGCTAATAAAAACAATGAGGAGTGATTTGTAAATGTACTTTGACTTGTATTTAAACAGAAAATGTATAAAGACAAGTTATTTGAGGTTTTACTTAATCAACTGCATAGTTTTTTGAAGATAAACATTTATTTTGAAATTGATGCATTCAACACATTACAAAAAAGTTGGGACCGGGGTGATTTAGCACTAATAGCGATGTGACAAGTTGAAATAAGAAGGTGATGTGAAACAGGTAAGGTAATCATCTAATCATAGTACTGTATATAAGGAGCCTCCAAAAAAGGCCTAGTCCTTCAAGAGCAGGGATGGGTCACCAATCTGCTAACAGATGCGTCAGTGAATAATCCAACACTTTGAGAACATCATTTCCCAAAGAAAAATCGGTAGGATTTTGGTCATTTCACCTTCTACAGTGTACAATATAATTAAAAGATTCAAGGAATCTGCTTAAATCTCGAGGTGTAAAGGGCAAGGCAGAAAACCACTTCTGAATGCACGTGATCTCCGATCCCTCAGACATCACCGTCTTAAAATCTGTCATGAGTCTGTAATGGATATCCTGACATGGGCTCAGGAATACTTTGGTAAACCTTTGTTAGTAAACACCATTCGCCGCTGCATCCACAATGCAAGTTAAGGCTTTACTATGCAAAGCAGAAGCCATACATCAACACTGTCCAGAAGCGCCGCCGACTTTTCTGGGCTTGGTCTCATCTGAGATGGACAGTAGCGCAGTGGAATCGTGTTTTGTGATCCGACAAGTCAACATTTCAAATAGTTTTTGAACAAAACAGCCGTCATGTTCTCTGGGACAAAGAGGTGAAGGACCGTCCAAGCTGTTATCAGTGTCAGGTCCAAAAGCCAGCGTCGGTCATGTTATTGGGCTGTGTCAATGTCCATGGCATGGGTAACTTGCACATCTGTGAGGGCACCATTAATGCAGAAAGATATGTACACATTTTGGAGCAACATATGCTGCCATCCAGAGCAAACACCAAACCACATTCTGCCCGGATTACGCATGGTTACAATGGATGAATGGGGGAAATTTCTGCTTGCTAAACTCAACCAACTGGTGTCTTCACTCAACGCCCAAATGCTTAATTCTTAGTTCTTAAAAGAAAAGGTGTTGTTACAGTGATAAAGACTCGGCTGTCCCAACTTTTTTGGAGTGTGCTGCAGTCATCAGATTTGAAATTAGTGTACATTGTCAAAAATACATTAAATTCACAAAGTAAAACATCAAATAATGTGTTAATAATGTCTTTTCAATATATTCCAGGGTGAAATGATTTTTCAAATAACTCTTTTCATTAGTTTTTTGCATTTTCCATACTGTCCCAACTTTTTTGGAACTGGGGTTGTAGCATTTTATTCCTTATTTATGTTAACGATATAAACACTGGTTGTGATTATAGTAATCAATCATGTGTTGTCTTTAACTAGACACAAAGATGTGTTCAAATATTATGCTATGTTTATTCATAAAAATAGACAGACAGATAGACGGACTCATAGTTAGTGAGACAGACAGACATATAGACAGACAGACAGACAGGCAGATGTATCAGGCCTTGCTAAATGTATTTTAGCATCCCCAGGGAAACCAGAAATGATATCAGTGCTGATGATGATGATACTATCTTGGTAGGAAATTAGAGTATCTGACATTTCCCACAAATAGACTTCTGTGTGATGTAACGCAGCAGCTAGATTATGTAAATGAGGCAGAAAAGCTCTTGGCTCTCTGGCAGGAGACTTCAAAGTAGTAGGGTTAGTGAGGGAATTACTCTGCTAGCTAATCTCAATGGATGAGAGAATGGAGGTTTCACTTAGCTAATATGCACATATTTAGAGAGAGAGAGAGAGAGAGAGAGAGAGAGAGAGAGAGAGAGAGAGAGAGAGAGAGAGATCAAAGATCAAAGAAAGAGGGACACTATACATTTTCCTTTCTTGATAGTTTCCCTTTTAGTGAATGATTTAAGACGTAGCCAATTCAAAAGTTTCTGGTTTTTGTAGTATCTATTTATGTAGTTCAATATATACATATACAGTATATATTTTAAGGAAAAATGCTACTTTACATTTTCAGTAATCCAGAACTACAGACAAGATGAGAGGGAAAAGAAGAACATTATTCAAAACTGATTAAAATCTGAAGTGCTTATGTGTAGTAAATCGATGCATTAAACAAAATGAGCTTGTGTGAAAGCACCCTTACATGCCTGTGCAAATGTTTGGCTAATAGTGAGTAAATTAAAACGACCCGTTTTACCTTAATTAACCGACAGGATTCAAATTCAAAGATGTGAAATCATTTTATTTATTCATTAAACTTAGTGCGGTTTTAAAATGAACACAATTATTCGTTGTGGCGGAGTGGGCATGGTTGAGCATCAGCTGTGGACAGAAAAGAGGCAGGTCGAACCAACAGGTAACGGGTGATGACTCTCATATTATTGCAGCCAGTTTACTTAGTTGTGTCTCTTTGTGCTTTCAGGGACTACGGTAACTGGCAAGAGAATGAAAGGCGGCTATAGCTGGCAGTGCTTGCAACACACACACACATACACACACGCGCACACACACGGTGAAGCGTGACCTTGAATTTAATGGGACGGAAGCTGCAAGTCTGGGACCTGTGTTTTCATCTCTACCCAGTTGCAGTTGCCTATGCCAGTTAACTGAACACAAACAAATGTGGTTCGGGATGAACTTAAAGCTATGCTCAATAGGGAGTATTTGAGGAGTCCCACAATGATTGGAGCAGCCCAGTGGTCTTTGTGCCACAGACAGACGGGTCGCTCCATTTTTGTGTGGACTTTTGTATAGAAACGTCAACACGTGTCTAATCCGGTCCATCCATCTGTGGGTGATAAGGACTGGTCCTGATGACCCTGATGACCAGCTGGCTACCATAATTTGGTAAGTGAAGTTGTAATGGACCATACCAAGAATGCCTCCAGGTACCTGGTGGCAAAGTCACAGATCATGAGGATATACTGGTATTGTGCACTGCTCTTCTGTGAGATCCCCATGACATCCATGGCAATTTGCTGGAATGGCGTAGAGATCACAGGAAAGGGATACAGTAGAACATTTTCCCATAAGTAATGGTACCCATTCCTCCTCTGACCATCCACAGGTTCTCGCCAAATGCTCAAAACTGCAAAGGTAATTCTTCATATCTTTGCCTTCCTGAAATGCTTTGGCTTCCTAAAATCTTGGGCTCTTGGTGCAGAATTCTTTCTGATGGAACAAGGTGCTGTCTGGGCCCCAAGGTGTTATACACAGGGAATGGAGCTGCTGGTGGTAGAGGCTTGGCATGTAGTTGATTGGCTGGCCTCATGATGTTGCGACGAAGGGCTGGTGTAGAGAGGTCCATTCGTGGATTGTGAGAAGTCACTGTGCATGTGGGGATAGCTGGCTGGTGGACCTCTGGTGGCCAACTGATGAATCCCTCAGTCCCAAGAGCTCAAGGAATAAGCTCTCTTCTCTCCTCTGCTAGGCAGTGAGAAGGTCCTTCATCAGAAATTGCCATCTCTCTGTCTGTTCAAATGACTCCTCTTCATCCATGGTGTCCCAGGCCACATCCTTGTCTGTCTTGGGTTATCTAAATTAAGGCGGATGATGACTCAGTCACAAAGCACACAAGTGCAATGATGTTTATTTACAGTGCCAAAAGAGAAAAAAGGCCCAACAGCAAATCCAAAAGCAAGTCCAGCAGCAAAGTCACCGTGTATACTGTATATACTGTATAATAATGTATATACAAAAAACTAGGAGGAAAAAACTATATACAGAAGGCCCCAAAAATAAATAAATAAAGGATTTCAAGTAATAAGGCTCTTGACTGAGGTCCTTCTACCACAAGTTTCAAAGCAACAGTTCCCCCCACAACAAGATTAGACTCATTTTATATCTGTGGCTCCACCTACAGAGTGCATACCAAACATCCAGTCTTACATAATAAACATTTATAATCCATCTATCCATCCATTTACTATACTGCTTATCCTATAGGGTCGTGAGGAGCCTATCCCAGGGAGCATGGGGCACAAGACAGGGTACACCCTGGACGGGGTGCCAATCCATCACAGGGCACAATCACATACACATTCACACACCTGTTCATACACTATGGACAATCTGGACATGCCAATCAGCCTACCATGTCTTTGGACTGGGGAGTACTCAGAGGAAACCCCTGTAGCACAGGGAGAACATGTAAACTCCACATACACAGGGCCGTAGTGGGAATCAAATCCCCAACCCTGTAGGTGTGACGTGAACGTGCTAACCACTAAGCCACTGTGTGCCCTAAACAATCATAATGGATAACAGATATTCATCAGTACATGAACATGAGCAGAACTGAATAACCCAGATTAAAGTTTCTACAACCACCCAAACACATGGAACAGTACAGTCTCCAGACACTGTTCTGCTTCAATAAATAACATCAGGGATGTCGCTAGGCCTTTTTTTGAGGGGGCTTTGATGCATGACACCCCTGCCACGCGATGTTTCATGCCTGACATTTCATCGATCTCATTGTCAGTGATGGTTTCTGTTAATCTATCATACACTTATGCTGCCTAATTAGTTTGACCTTTTGGTTTCATCCGGTTCTTTTCCGTTTGCTTTATAGAACCTATATGAACTGAACAATTCTCCGTAAAGACTGCATTTAACACCTGTAACAGAAGCTTCCTGTTTGTTTTTGCTTAAATTGTTTGACTTTCTCATCGCCTTAATTTTTTTATTCCTTCTATGTTGGTTCTATTACTAGTCTTTCCTTTCTTTAATTACTAGTGTATCCTCTCTGTAAATAAATAATAAAAAACAGTATAATGGAAACAATTGCCAGTTTAGACTGTTTCCTAGTGGTTTTGTAATAATTTATAATAGAATTAGTATTTTGAGTTTTCTATATGGGGTGAATTATTTAAAAGATGAGGCATGATTCAATTTGATGTTTTTCAAATGGAATTCAAAGGCGTCTTTCTGGTGACTAATAGATCTGTCTTAATAATCGACTTCTGTTAAATTTACATCTGTTTAAACCCTCAATTCAGGCTGTCTGAAAGGAAATAAGAAGGCACTGATATGTAGCATCTGAGATTAACTACCTCTATACCATCAGTGGTGGCTTGTCCATAGAGGCAGGTGCGGCAGAGCCCTAGGCAGGACTGCCAAAAAAGGCTCTATATGGTTTTGGATGAAGAGCGGTGTTAAGTGGTCAAATACTTCTGAGACACAAGCTGGGGTCTCACCAATGCCTACCTGGGTAGCCTGAGTGAGGATGTCTGATGTTGAAAGACCTGAAACACCTGATGACCTCAGGAAACATCACTAAACATGCTTCCTAGCACATTCTAGGTTGTATCATCTCATCAACAGCAGATCCTGAAAATGTCTCCTGATTGTTTTCAGCTGTCCCTAATCATTAGTCTCATTAACCAATAACTCTTTGAAAGGTCTTGCAACCCTGCTGGGAGAAAAAAATATTTTATTTATTTTCCTTAATAATGACAATTTGCAAGCTAGTTTCAATCAAACATTTTCCAGATGCATTCAGTGTGTAATTGTTGTTATAGCTTAAGGGAATATTTGTTCATTCTAAAAAATTATATTATTATTATAAATTATACACCACCCCATCATTCATTATTTTCCTATAAAAACATGCCCTAAAGTGTCTTATTCCTTTCACATATTAAAATGCAGCATTCATAGTTACAGATACAACATTGTTACAACTAACAATAATGTGTGTTGTATAAGTAAAGTTCTGGGTTACTGAAACTGTTACATGAAAATGGATTTGCCTTTCATTATCCCATTAGCCTCTGTTATGTTTTGATTTCAGCAAAGCTGCAAGGAAAATCAGAAGAACATACTGTATGTCAAACCAACTCTTGACTTCACTTTGTCACCATATTGTACCTGTATGATAATAAAGACTGACCTGTCCTTACAGCTAGCAAAATGCTCAGTTTCAAGCTTCCATGTCTACAAAATAAACTGTGAGATAAAACATGCTTTGCTATGACCTTGGCATGTATACGTCAGTGAGATAGTCTATTATCCAAACGAAGAGGTGCAGACAGTTCCAAGTCCATTTGCATTTAGCACCAATGGAAAGCAGCAAACTTACTGAAATTATGTAAGTTGCAAATGGCCTCACTAGGGATGGGAAAGTCAGTCTAATGAGTTCAGAGCAATGCAGTCAATCAGGTGTGTGGACTTACAAGGTGCCTCTAACAGTCTCTTCTGTGCAAATGGCACAAATACTTTAGCTCTCACAGATCAATAGTCAATTTGGGAAAGGTTGTCAGAGAGAAAGATAGAGAGGTTACACAACACTGGTTCTACAGTTCCCAAGCAGTTGTGTAGAGACTCTGTACAATGATCTGACTCGAAACTAAAGGCATAATCTTTGACAGGTCTATCAAATATTACAGTTTCCTGTGTCAAAACCACAAATCTGCACCCAAATTAGTCTCTCTACGTTATGTCAAACATCAAAACTGTCTGTGACTTGTCTTTTATTAAGAGTTACTTTGTGTGTGTACTTTCTTTCCACATCTTTTCCCCAAGGATTATTGCATGGGATTCTGTGAAAGGTAAGTGTGATGGCAATCTTTGTAAATCTTTGATGTTTTAAGATGACAGAACATTTCCTTTCCAAAGTATGTGCACGTTAAAAGGGAGGCATTCTCTGAAACTCCTTTGAAGAATAGTGTTAGTTTGATAAGACTTGTACCATGCAAAGTGAATTTTCATGTTATTTTATGCCATGTGCATTCAAACACCTTGATACAGAGTGTGGTGATTTTAGGTTCAATGACAAGGTCAGTGTTTTGTTTTTTGTCCTCCTGCCACTGCTAGCCAGATAAAAAAAAAAAAAAAGATGTGAAGTTTAATGTAATCGCCTGGCACATTTCTAATAACTGCTTCAGTGGTCTCACCATCACCATATGTTGCAAAAGACTGTCGAAGGTTTTCGTTTCAAGAATAGAATTTGCATACAATGTGGGTATATGCAACTTACCATACAAGTCAGAAAAGAGCACATAAAAAAGTAACATTTAATAGTACTGCCTTCAATTATTTTTTAATCAGACCATATTGAAGTCCTGCTATACTGTATATAATATGGAATAGGTTTAGCAAATGTCAGAAACGTTCTTAACTTCCCAGGTAAAACTTTTCTATTTCATTTTGCTCTAGTGTCCAAGGTGATTCATTAAATGGAACATATTAGGATAAATCCTTGAACCACTTTCCCTTCCTATTGTTATCCTGAACTTTTCAGTTTCTCTTTTTCTTAACTGTAAGTGCTTTTAGTCTGGCTACACTGAACAATGAGCTATGCTAAAAAATAATAATAATAATAATAATTAAAAAACCTTAATAACATATATCACTTCTACAATGAATACTTGATGACTTGGAAAGCAAGACATGACTAATAGATGAATACTGGTACCACATGCTGTATATGTAGTCTATGCAGTTACATGAGTACTGTGATCTCAGTTCTTTTTCAACAAAAAGAAAACATGCTAGAAAATGTTCAGTCATTTAGATATCTTCTTTAATCACTATAAAGAAGTTATGCTATCACCTGGGATCATGGGGGCCAAGGCAGGATGCACCCTGGATGGGACGATCACACACTCACACTCTTTCCCAAGAGCAACTGAGAGTAACCAGTCCACCTACTGGCTTAACAGAGCTCAGGATTGGGCTGAGGACTTTTGAATGGTGAGGCACCAACACCACTTGCCATTCCATTACCATAAACAAAAACAGATTGATAACATGGAAATAGAAAGTGAAGTTATATGAACACAAGGATTCATTTCAACTGTATAGTGGCTGGCCTGATATGGAGTTCAGAGCTCTACACACTATGGTAGCTACACATAAAGCAAGTGTGACATCTGCTGGTTGGTTGTTCACTGATTAGAATTTTCAGAGCTTTTATTGCATAAAATTACATGTATTCTAAATATCTAAAAACAGTAAAGAATAAATAAATAAATAAATAAATAAATAAATAAATAAATAGGTGAAATGCCTGTTTAATTCAGTCTCTGTCACAGCTTGTATAAATTATTAGCAATTCTGTCAGATCTTAGACCTACCTTGGAATTAAGGGTTTTAATAGATCTCATAGTATTATGCTAAATTAAATATGGTGTGTTTTTACTTAACCAGTGACCATGCATAAATGTCTTTTTCTGTACTGAAAGGATTAACATTCTGTTTATATAGTAAACAATGGACCGTTCATTGTAAAATCGGATTAAAAGAATTACTTAGGGTTAGGGTTAGGAAACATATTGTCATGCATATACAGTAAGTGCAGACCTCTCATTAATGCATAATTTTTAATGCATAGCACTTTATTCACTATTTAATTAGTGCCCTGGAGTCTCTTCTATAGGAGTCACACTGGTTCCTCAAAACCAGCTCCTGGATGGTCGACACTTACTTTTAATTGGTGCACTGTATCTGTTGGTTTGTGTCAGCTTTAAATTTGTCCATACTTGCTTGTGGAGTTTCTCTGCATGTTCTCCCTATGTCTGTGTATGTTCCCCTACACAGTGTTATTGTTTTACTTATTTTACCTCCCAGTATGCCAGTAGGTGGATTTACTAAGATAAACTGAATTTGATTTGCTAAGATAGTGCACACCCCTAGGTGTGAATGACTGTGCACATGGTACCCTGCAAGGGGTTGGCATCTAAGTCCAGGGTGTATTCCCACCACATCAGTGTTCCTGGAATTGGCTCTGGATCCACTTTGACCCATACCAGGATAAAGCAGTTACTGAAAGTGTGGCAGAGTGAGTTACTGCTTATTTTCTATTGTAATATGCATGTTGTTATTTATGAAAATATACATACATTCTATATTAATTTTAAATTATTGTTTATATAAGCAATATATAAGTAAATTGTTATGATAAAAAAAAAAGTTTGAGACCACCTGTGTTGGTACATTTATGTGTGGTATGTTAGCAGTTATGCCTTGCAACACAGACATTGCCATAGGCATACATGCCTGTATGATGATGTAAGTCATCTCAATTATCTGTATGAAATGTGTCACAGTTTAGAAAGGTAAACATGTCTTCTTTTAACATTTAATCTCACATGCTTTCAATGCTTCCTTGAATGATACCACATTTTGTTGTTGAGACACGCTTCACAAAAGCTTGTGCATGTGTGATTAGATAAGTTACCCTGGACTCCCCCCATTCACCAACCAAAAACAACATAAATGCAGAATTGTTTATGGCAGCAACACAGCCTGGAGAAGTTACAGAGCCCAAACCATGCACAGACTGGACCAAATTCTGTTTCTGCTGTTACTGGTGATCTCAGGCAGCCATGGTAGGTATTGGGTAAAATGCAATGACAGATGATTTGTGAGGTTATACTGTATGTGTCCATGTGTGGGAAAGAAAAAAAGTTATGAATGTTTAGGATCTGTTTAATCTTGATCTGTCCATCTGACAGAAATTTAGATTTTTATGTCTAACAAGAGGCTATATTTGATGACTGTGAATGAACATGGCTCATCATTTTTTTTTTTTTATCATTATTAAGAAATAAGAACATATAGCTGCATTTTATTATTTAAGCTAACACTTAAATGTATTTTTCTGATAGATTCTGCTTCTTGGATGGCATTCTGCTTATGCTAGCCTAACTTGAATACTAGCTCGATATAGCTCACTCAGTCACTCTTAAAAAAATCAGAAGAATCCGGAAGAAACTCACACAAATATGGGGAGAAAATGTTCAAAAATACTACACCGACATGAACCTGAGAACAGGGTCAAACCACAGACCCTGGAGCTGTGAGGGAGAAATGCTACCTGCTGTATTACAAGCTCTGTATACCTGAGAGGAAATATTTCAATATTAATGCTGTTGTCAGAATTGTTTTTCATAAGGATCTCTTATCTAGGCTATTTAGAAATTAATTAAGAATACAACAAACCTAGCCATATAATATGTACAATGACATTATTAGCACCTATCTATCTATCTATCTATCTATCTATCTATCTATCTATATTCTTATCCATCTGTCTGTCTATCTATCTGACATAGATAAAAAAAAATTAAGTAATTATAACTATATATCATCTGTATGTAGTGCAATTATATAATGAATTAGCAGCAATGCAGTAAAAAGAATGCCAACCAGTGCAAAAATGCTAACAGATGTCCAATGAGCTTATTCAAAGAATAGGCTCTAATTTACAGTGATGAATGATCACTGTTCGTTAAAACCTTGGTTGCTATAGCGGAGCTGAATGAGTCTCATGCAGAATGTGCTCTGCTGTTTGACCAATAAATCATAGAGGGGCTGTGATATATTGTCCAGGATGGACACTAGTTTGTTTAGCATCCTCAGACCATGACCACATCAAAACTGTCCCCTGGGACAACCCAGCAGCCCCAGAGCCAGACTTCTTAATGAGGACAGAGCCAGACTTCTTAATCAGTTCTTAATCAGCTTCCTTGCTTTTCCTGTTCTTATGCTGCCTCCCCAACATATTGAGGCAAAGGAGACAGCACTCGCAACAACAGACGAGATCTCCAACATCTTGCTGCAAACATTAATGGATGTGAGTTTCCTCAGAAAGTGGAATCTGCACATCCTCTTCCTGTACACAGCTCTTCCTTGTCCCATGATGTATGCTGGTCAGGTTGTGGTCCTCTTCCTCCTGAAATTGACAACCATCTCCTTGGTCTTGTTCACACTGAAGAGTAGATGGTTCAATACCACTCAACAAAGTTGTTTACTAGGTCCCTATACTCTTCTTCCTGTCCATCATTGCATGCACATGAAAAATAAAAAAAATGTGATCACTGTGGTGTTCGTGCAGTCCAAATGGGATTTGGCCGTCTGCAGTAAATAAATTACTGGATCATCAATGCCAACTGCAAGGGGGGCAAAAATGTACTCACTTTAGGTGTGAGGTGAGCCAAGACCAGTCTTTCCAGGACCTTCATCACATACGATGTGAGGGCAACTGTTCTATAATTGTTTAGGGATGATGGAGGCATCATCTTTGGAACAGGGATCAGACTTTCAGTACCCTGGGGCTGATTCCATCAGGGCCTGCAGCCTTTCCCTGTTTTAGCTTCTCCTGCTGTCTCTTCACTTGTAACACATAGCTGGGGGCTTGTAGGGTGTAAGTTCTCTGCAGGGTTTAAGGAAGTTTGTTGTGTGGCGGCATAGATTGAGTGGTTGTGGGGTGAGTGGTGGAGGATTGATAGAGGTGAAGGAGTGATGGAGGGTGTGATCATGGTATGAGGGGGAGGGGAGTGGTTTGTATTTGTATATATTGCTGTAATGAGGCATACATATACAGTAACTTATCAAAATATATTTCAATACTGCTGTGGAGTTCTTGAATCTAATTATTCACAAGGTGTTCATTAATATACTATAACAGCAGCTCTGACAGTACTGCTTACTGTAAGGGAAATAACATATTTATAATTATATTACATTCTCATATGTTATCGTTACTATAGCCTATGGGACACTCTTCAGACAGAGGAGTTTAAAATTTCCGGTTTCTTGATAAGACGACAAGTTGTATTTCTTGTCTTATTAACAAGAGAGAGAGAGAAAAAAGGCTGGTGAGGGTGTATAGCGTCTATAATTTAAGTGATAGTAGGCACTAACTTGTTTCATGGATATTCTACAACATTAAATATAACTATACTGGATAAAAAGTATGGATGTCTTTCTTTAATTAAAAAAAATTATTGTTAATTGAAGGGGTATAAGAGGAATAAATTCCTTCAGAATGTACTATTATAGGACAATAATCAACTTTGGGGTGGTAACATTAACTCGCTTTGTGATGGGACGCATCACATCATCCCATCTTTATTTAGTTGTAACAGCATGCCCCCAAGTATTTTATTTATACATAGTTTATCTCTTTTTCAGCTCACAAAACTGAAATACATAACAGGATGTGTGGCTACAGAGGACTCTGCCGGCGTGTGTGTTTCACCCGAGAGTACAGCGCAGGCCATCGTGGCTGTCCTCACAGATACAGGTAATGTCCTAATACCCTGAAGACTAAGATTTTCCTGAATGATTGACTTATCACACTAAACTTAAAAATCTGACTGTTTTTACCTATATCTCTTTGCAGATGCTGTGCTGTTCGATCTCAGCAAATACCAAAAAATATCGTGTGACAGAAAATCAACCACAGAAACAAAATGAAACTTAAGGATTAGGGAAGGTTTTTGTACACAAATATAAAGAACATCACTTTGAGAGATGCATTAAATTGTCTTTCAAGAATAAATGTTCATTCAACAATATAATCATTTAGATAGGGTGATATGATACTTTCCAACACAAATCAAAGTTTCACTTACCAACCTGAAGCTGATTATTTGCCAATAATTTCATGTTTTCATTATTTGCCAATAATTTCATTTCTTTTCTTTTCTTTTCTTTCTTTTTTTTTTTTTTTTAAAAATCTGTTTATAATTAGTCTTAAATGACATATAGTGTCCAGTATACAAGGCTGTGTGTAAGTTCTCTGTATAGAAAAGATACCATAATGGAATGATTAAATTGATATAAACAGCACTGCTGTCAGAGGTGCTGTTATAGACAATGAATTAAAAACTTCTTACCAGCCAAAATCGAGAGCAGCTCTGTTGTTTGACATTACCAAAATTTCAGAAAATTCTAATTTTCAATTCTAATAAGCTTCATTACTTGAAGTGTATATACTGAAGTGTTATATGTATACTGTACAGTATACTGTAATATAATGAATTATATTAATTAAGTGTAATTGATTAGAAAAATCGATATTTCGTGTAAATTTTTTTAAAATAAGCTTAATATAAGGCACATGTTAAGACACGTGTTATTCAACTATTCCTCAGAATATCTAGGGACATGATGTGTTTTCTGTACAGGGGGACCTGATAACCACAACTCAGCAGCCTTCCTGAGGCGCCAGCAAAAAAAAACATTAACATCAGTAAAGATATTGCAAAGCACAAACAAGTATGTTTAGATGTTTATAGTGATTAGAGATTGAGCAGCCAGCGGAGGCCCTAGGGCCAGAATATTTTTCAATATTTAAAAAAAAAATGGGTGTCTGTTATTAGGTCAAGGAGAAGATAGGAGCACATAGAGTATCTATACAACAGGAACAACAGTCTGAGAAGTGGAAGAAAATTCATAGAGAGACATGTTTGGTAAACTAACAAAGATTGAGGGTTTTTTTTTTATTAAATTTCAATTTTATGCTATTTCTCATTTATGCATACATTTTGTGTGAATCATTTCATCATTTAAAAAAATCTTTCTGGACAAATTTATCACATACATTTGATGAGTACATTTTTTGGCATTGTCAACTCATTTACTTTTTGGGTCATTCATAAATTCTTGCACTCAGTAAAACTGTGTTTTGCAAGAACAAAGCATTTCTCTATGGATGCACTGATTCAGTCCTGAGTATTTGTATAACACCAGTATGGGATTGAGTTGCTAGATTTTTATACATATAAATTTTGTGATTTTGGTAACAGTTTGTATTTAATTTGTCTGAAGCTCAGATTTAAATGTTAAGTGGGTGTGGCAAAACCTGAAGGGGTTTTTTGATTTGTTTTGTTTTGTTTGCATTTTTATATTTTATTCATTTGGTTGCTACGTTGAGGAACATTACTCTGAAATTGTTCCACAAATTGTAGGTGCAGTTTTTTGCAGATGCAGATGGTGAACCTCTGCCCATCTTTACTTCTGAAAGACTCTGCCTCTCTAAGATACTCTTTTTATACCCAATCAAATCCCCAAACTCTTCAGTTGTTGCAGTTACATGAGGGATGTTTAGTGCAGTAGAAATGTTCAAAATGTAAGCAAATGTATTATATTCATGTTATTATATGTTCTACTGTGTCTGTGGGGAAAAAAAGAACAGAAAATTGCTGCAAGAACAGACAAATGTATTTACATCTCAAACTGTCATTTTTTAATAATTTAACTATCAAAATTACTGTCAAAACAACTAGCTCCTTATGTCAGGTTTTTTTTTTGTTTTGTTTTGTTTTTTTGGTGTTTAGAAAAAAATGATGTGGGGTAAACTGGCAAGAGCCTTGACTTAAGCTATTGGAAAATATGATTGGAACAAATATTTGCTAAAACATTATTGTACTCCTTCAGGGTTTTGTTGGGTCATATTTTCTTATCTTATTATGGTCACTGCCTTGTGGTTTTCTGTTGTTTATGCTTTTTTCCACTTTTTGATTGTGTCAAAGTTCTTGATGTTGCTATATTTGTTAAAGGCTACAGGAGAAGACCACAGTGGGTTCCACTCCTTTCAATATTTCAATTTAAAAAATCATTGTTTATTGTTTATTTTATTTCCAAATGTCCCGGAGAAGTGGCAGCCACAGCCAAAATTCTGTGAGAAGATTCTGTTCCCAGCAATCGTTAATTGCATAATAATAACTTTACTCTGATAGGCAGTGCCACAAGATATATAACAATGCCAAGTGCATTTCCTTAAATATGAACAATGCAAATTTTACCTAGAATGGTATTTGAGTTTTCTGAGATCTCAGACTGAGATGGTTATGGTGCAAGCAAATGAAAGAATGGGAGAAGTAGAGCAAAGTGCTGTTGAAGACTTGAGCGAAAGAGGTCAATGGAGCAATAAAGTGGAGTTTCTCTTGACTGTAACAGGAAATATGGTTGGTCTGGGCAACCTCTGGAGATTCCCATACCTGTGTTTCAAAAATGGAGGAGGTAAAGATTTGATGGAAGGCAAAGTGATTGCATTAAATACATCTAAGCAGATATGTTTTATTGAATTATCTCCTGTGAAGATTGTTAGAATATTTTTTCTTTGTGTAGGTGCATTTTTGATACCTTACATTCTGTTTGCTGTGACATGCGGCGTACCACTCTTTGTCCTGGACATTTGTATCGGCCAGTACACAAAGCAGAGTGCAGCAACATCCTGGGGAAGACTCTGTCCGTTAGCAGAAGGTAATTAATATTCACTACCATGTGAAAAAAAAAAATCCTACTTACTCACTGATACTGTCAAAAATGCTTAAAAATTTAAGGTAATATGAATAATTCTGTGATAAATAATCAAAACTTTAGCTTAGTTACATTATACAATTGTTTCAACTAAGCAAAGTTGTATTAATTACAGTTTTGTGAAATTTACATTTTGCACTATTAATCTTAGCATTAATCTTGGCAGGTTTGGGTCATGGAGGCTATATATTTGCACTGTATACCTGCATTAGCTACAATATTGTTCTGGCCTGGGCTCTTTTCTACCTCATCGCATCTTTCAGCTCCCTGTTACCATGGATCGGTTGTGGTAATCTCTGGAACACAGGTAGAATGACTGGCTGATTACTAGGACTGAGTGCTAGGTCAGATAGGTCAGAAATATGTCAATTATAAATGTAATAAATAGTATGTAATAATAGTAAATTATAAATGTACTGTAGTAAATCTAGTGTACCTCCTAGTTGATAGCAAAAGAAGAGTTAATAATTCAACATCACTCAGATCACTCAGCTTTAATATGTAATTATACTGTTGTCTCTTTATTGCCTCCTGTTCTGTTCCTCTCTCTGTACCTATTAGTGAACTGTGTAGAGCTTGTGTCAAACCAGAGCAATATGGCTATCAACAGGACTCAAGAAAATTTGAGTATTTCTGCTGTCATCGAATTTTGGGAGTATGTTCATGGGAATACCATTTTAAAGAAAATTATATTTGCATCTATTTCCCTAACTGTTCCTCTGTTGATCTCCAGGGGGCGAGTGCTGAATATCTCTCCAGGTATTGAGGTACTGGGTAAATTGAACTGGGAGCTTTTTTTCTGTTTACTTGCTACTTGGGTGGCCTGTTACTTCTGCACCTGGAAAGGGGTCAAATCAACTGGAAAGGTCTTGTCAGATTTGTTTCTATATATTTTCACTATTAGAATACTCATAGAATTTGACAGAATTTTGTACATATGCACACTGTACATAAAAACGTCTGGGTTACACATGTAACCCTGTTCCCTGAGGAGGGAACGAGACATTGCGTTTAGCATAACACTATGGGAGCGCCTCTCCCGCGCAACCAGCATCTGAAGCTTGTGTAAAATCATGCCTATTTATAGGCCTTCTATTTTCAGGTGACTTGGCAATTAAGCGCATCACATGATATAAATATGGCACCTGTGAACCACGCCATCAGCCTCTATTACCTGAAGCAAAGATGCAATTCACAGGCCTTCCTTCGTATGACAAAGCTACGTAACGTCTCGTTCCCTTCTCAGGGAACAGGGTTACATGCGTAACCCAGACGTTCCCTTTTAAAGGGAACTTTGACGTTGTGTTTAGCATAACACTATGGGAACAAGAATACCCACTCCGTCATACCAATGGTATGGCCTGTTCAAAAAGACCCAAGCCCGAGGGTCACTGCAAGACACTCGAGCCCAGGGTAGAATGAATATCCAGGCTGTAATAATGAATGAATGTGTGTGGCATAGACCACCCTTCAGCAGCACACACATCCTGTAAGGATACCCCTTTGGACAAGGCATTCGCGGAGGCGAATGCGAGGCCGCGAGCCTCATAAGCAATAGAGATTGCTTCCACTATCCAATTAGAGATGCGCTGCTTTGACACAACATCACCTCTACTGTCGCCACCAAAGCAGACCAGTAGCTGCTCTGACTTATACCACTGGCTGGAGCGGTGGACATAAGTACAGAGAGCCCTTACTGGACACAGCAGGTGCATTCTCTCTTGTTCCGGTGTGGGGAATGGAGGTGGGCAGAAAGCCTGCAACACCACAGGGTGGGCAGTCAATGTAGGCACCTTAAGAATATAATCTGGCATAGGATACAGGAAGGCCTTGGCTAATCCAGGGGAAAAGTCAAGGCAGGAAGGGGCAACAGAGAGAGCTTGTAGATCTCCTACTCGCTTGAGAGATGTCAGGGCCAGCAGAAGAGCTACCTTTAGAGTCAGAAGCTTTTCAGAGGCTGACTCTAAGGGCTCAAATGGGGCCCCTGTCAGACCTTCCAGGACCACAGAAAGGTCCCAGGAAGGTATGCGCGGCCTGCAGATGGGCCTCAGCTGCCTGACACCACGCATAAACCTCGAAGTTAGAGGATGTTGCCCCACAGAGGCTCCATCAACAGGGGTGTGGCTGGCCGGAATGGCGGCCACATAAACCCTGATTGTAGAAGGAGCCCACCCCGCTGAGAAACGTTCTTGTAAGAACTCCAGGACTGTAGCTATTGCGCAGTTCACTGGGTCTACAGTGGATCCCTGTGGATGAGAGTCTCCCAAGGAATGCCATTTAGCAGGGATATTATCTCTGAGAACCATTTCGAGCTGGCCAATAAGGTGCTACTAGCAGCAGACATAGACTGTCTTGGCAAACTCTTGTTAGAACTTGTGGGCGCAGAGCGATCGGCTGAAAAGTGTACAGATGTGACCTCGGCCACATGTGCACCATGGCGTCCCGCCCTAATTGTGCGGGAGGAGTGAGGGCGAACCACAGCAGGCCGTATGTTGTCTCCTCGGAGGCGAACACATGCAGTCCCGCTTGCCCAAACCTCGCCATATGGACTCTACCACATGTGGATGGAGCCACCAATTCCTGTGCCTTAGCCCCTGCCTCAACAGGATGTCAGCCCCCATATTCCCATAATGTACATTGCACTCACTGACAAACTTTCCTTCTGCCCAGAGAAGAATTAGTTGCACCTGCCTGAACAGGGGATGCGGACATAATCCTCCCTGGTGATCAACATATGAGACCACCGCTGTAAGGTCTGTAAACACATGGTGACCTCAATTGAGGAAGAAGGAATTTCAGTGCTAGAAATATGGCCCACATTTCTTGGCAATTTATGTGCCGCTCCAGCTGAGGGCCGCTCCAGAGACCATAAGCTGGACAGCTGTCTAAAACTGTGCTCCAGCCCATGAGGGAGGTGTCTGTCATTACCGTCTTGTGCTAAGGAGACACCCCTAGAGTGTGACCCAAGGCTAGAAACCGAGGACACTCAAATTCTCAGAGCACGTAGGCATCGCCGCATGACACTGATTACTTAATTACTCTTGGACGAAACCCCCAACTTCTCAGCCACCACTGAACGGTCTCCTGTGCAATAGGCCAATAAGCTCCAATAGTCTCCCAAGATCCAGCTTTATCTTGCTCAGTGTTGATAGGATTGACCCTACACATGTTGGGGATAGAAACGCCCTCATCGTAGTAGAATCCTTATAGCTCCTATAAAAGTTGTCCACTACACTGGGGAAAAAAATACTTTTCTGAGGTTCAACCTGAGCCCCAAGCTCTTCGTGTGGGCGAAAACAACATCTCGATTTTGAACCACCAGTTCCCTGGATCGTACTAGAATTAACCAGTCATCCAGGTAGTTTAGTACATGGATGCCCTGGAGTCACAATGGAGTCAGAGTGACATCCATGCACTTTGTGAAGGTGTGAGGGGATAAAGCTAGCGATATTTCTATGTGGAAATCTGCACCTTTTAGATCTATCGTCACAAACCAGTCCTCAAACTGAATCTTTGGAACGATAAGTTTGGGCGTCAGCATCTTGAACCTGTAAGTCCGAAGAGTACAGTTCAGATGACAAAGAACTAAAATTGGTCGTATACTCCTCTATTTTTTGCGGACCCGGAAATAACGGCTGTAAAACATCCTTCCCTCAGGGAACGGGGTACATGTTCTATGGCCCCTTTGTCCAAGAGGGATCTTACTTCCTGCGCTAACGTCGGGCTCTGGTCTGTGCTGACTACTGTGGTGAGCACACCTCTGAACCGGGGAGGGGTCGAGCTCTAAACTGGACCCGGTAACCCTTTTCTACGGTAGACAGAACCCATGGAGACACATTTGGCAGTAGTTTCCACACTGCCAGATGGTGTTTTAGTGACGTTAACTATTCCACATTCTATTGGAGGGAAAGCATCAGATTTTCATTGCCCTGTGACAGCTCGCTGACCAGAGAACACTGAAAACTTGGGACAGCCTTGGCTAGGGAAGGCCCTACAGTAGCACTGGGGGCTAAATGCCCTAACAACCTCATGTCCCCTGATATGTCCCTCCACAGCCCCTCAGGACTGCTCTTCTTTGCCTGCTTGGCCTTTATGACCATTCTCAGATCAGGCCTAGTAGCAGGCCACGACTGTGTCCGCCCGGTTCCCCTGGCTGTCTGTGGGGGTTGACGGGCTGCCATACTCGGCTTCTGTGTCTCCCTCCCACTAGTGCTGGTGAACTCGACAGAACAGGGAAGGAACTGGTTGAATGCCACCATATGTCGAGCTCACTCAGCAAGTCTGCTTGGACCTGAGCATCCAGAGAAAAGGCTCATCTAGCTTTAGTAATCACTACAAGCAGTTCTTTATATGCTGTTCTCAGTTTTTAGCACATCCTTCTGGCTCCTCGGTGTCAGAGAGAAATTATTATTATTATTTGTGTGTGTGTGTGTGTGTGTGTGTGTGTGTGTGTTTCTCTCTTTTTTCCATTTTGGCTTTCCATAGAGGAAGGAGGAGTCGACGCGAGCTCCAAAATCCAGCAAAGAGCCGGAAGACAGATCAAGAGATAGAGCAGCGCTCGTCTCCGGCTCTTCTTCCGGATCCATAAGAGATCCCCCGAACCTGAGACAGCTAGCTGCCTCGGCAGCGGCTGGCTCAGATCCGCGAGGCTCTGTAACCCAACTCGCTTTGGCTTCCAAGAAGAGCGCGAGTCACGTCCTAATGTAGGCATTACCATGTGCAGCCTCTCAAGGCTGCCATCGCATGCTACACCCCCTAGACACTTCACCCACAAAGTGTGCACTACTCCCCGTGATGAAACGGGAGGAAGCCGTAACACACTTCCTGAATTCTCTCACTCATATTTTTCTTAGTGGTTAGCACGTTCACCTCACACCTCCAGGGTCAGGGGTTCAAGTCCCGCTGGGGCCATGTCTGTGTGGAGTTTGCATGTTCTCCCCGTGCTGCGGGGGTTTCCTCCGGGTACTCCGGTTTCCTCCCCCAGTCCAAAGACATGCATGGTAGGCTGATTGGTGTGTCTAAAGTGTCCGTAGCGTATGAATGGGTGTGTGAGTGTGTGTGTGATTGTGCCCTGCAATGGACTGGCACCCTGTCCAGGTTGTGTATCCCGCCTTGTGCCCGATGCTGCCTGGGATAGGCTCCAGGTTCCCCGTGACCCTGAAAAGGAGTAAGCGGTAGAAGATGGATGGATGGATGGAGGGAAAAATCCAGAGATTTTGAGGAATGATAGAGAAGAGATGAAGCGTCTTTTTGATTCTTTATACAAACAACTGACATGTGGTCTTTCGGTGAAGATAATAAACTGATGTACACTGATGGCGCAGTGCACATGTGCCATATTTATATCGACGTGCTTAATTGCCACGTCACCTGATCATGGCAGGCCTGTAAATAGGCATGATTTTACACAACCTTCAGATGCCAGTCGCGCGCGAGAGGCGCTCCCATGCAACGTCCCTTTGAAAGGGAACTACTATTAGAATGGAAGTAAAATAATGACACATCATGACATGTCTTTGAAACAAAAAAGCATGTTGGATGGCACTAATCAAAACAACAATGCACTGTAGTAACAGTTCTTGTATTTTAATGCATTGTATTTTCAAGGCCTGTATTTTGGGGGCGGCAGTTCGATATTGTTGTACCCCAACCGTAATTCTGAAAAAGTTGGGACAGTATGGAAAATGCTAATAAAAACAAAGAGGAGTGATTTGTAAATGTTCTTTGACTTGTATTTAAACAAAAAATGTATAAAGACAAGGTATTTTATGTTTTACCTAATCAACTCCATAGTTTTTTGAAGATAAACATTTCTTTTAAAATTGATACATGCAAGGTGTTCCAAAAAAGTTGGGACAGGGGCAAATTAGGACTAACAGTGATGTGACTAGAACTAGAAGATACGACCATATCACACCGATATTATCAATACTGCATTGGCTCCCAGTAAAATCTCGCATTAATTATAAAATACTTTTATTAACCTATAAAGCACTAAATGGTCTCGCGCCACAATATCTAAGCGACCTTTTGGTTTTATATGATCCGCCACGCCTACTTAGATCAAAAGATGCAGGCTATCTGACGGTACCTCGAATAGTGAAGGCTACAGCAGGGGGAAGAGCTTTCTCTTATAGAGCCCCACAGTTATGGAACAGTCTTCCTATTAGTGTTCGGGACTCAGACACAGTCTCAGTGTTTAAGTCTAAGCTTAAAACATATTTGTTTACTCAAGCCTACCCTGACTAGATTCTGTTCTACTACTTCGCAGTCATAATTATCTTTTTTCTCCCTCTCTCCTTTCGCCGAGCCCCACACGAATTTATGGAGATACTAGAGATCCAGATCCTCTCTGCCTCTGGATGGAGCTCAAATCTTCTTTAATTCCAGACTGCTGGGACTACGGCTGCTCCTAACGCCATACAGACTTCATATAAATCCATAATGAACTTTTTCACAATATCTGTTGTTACCCAGATGAGGACGGGTTCCCTTCTGAGTCGGGTTCCTCTCAAGGTTTCTTCCTCTTAAAACATCTTAGGGAGTTTTTCCTTGCCACCGTCGCCACTCAGTGGCTTGCTCAGTTGGGATAAATTCGCACCTTTAATATCTGTATACCATGTTGATATTTCTGTAAAGCTGCTTTGAGACAATGTCTATTGTAAAAAGCGCTATACAAATAAAATTGAATTGAATCGAATTGAATGTGACAAGTTGAAATAAGAAGGTTATGTGAAATAGGTAAGGTCTAATCCTAGTATATAAGGAGCCTCCAAAAAAGTCCTAGTCCTTCAAGAGCAAGGATAGGTCGAGAGTCGGTAATCTGCTAACAGATGCGTTAGCAAATAATCCAACATTTTGTGAACAACATTCCCCAAAGACAAATCTGTAGGAGTTTGGGCATTTCACCTTCTACAGTGCACAATATAATTAAAAGATTCAAGGAATCCAGTCAAATTTTGGTGTGTAAAGGGTAAGGTCGAAAACCACTTCTGAATGCGCGTGCTCTCTGATCCCTCAGACGTCACTGTCTTAAAAACAGTCATGAGTCTGTAATGGATATCCTGACATGGGCTCAGGAATGCTAAAGCTTTGTCAATCAACGCCATTCGCAGCTGCATCCACAGATGCAAGTTAAGGCTTTACTGTGCAAAGCAGAAGCCATACATCAACACTGTACAAAAGCGCCGCTGACTTCTCTGGGCTCGGTCTCATCTGAGATGAACAGTAGCACAGTGGAATTGTGTTTTGTGGTCAGACGACTCAACACTTCAAATAGTTTTTGGACAAAAACAGCCATCGTGTTCTCCGGGAAAAGATGAAAAGGACCATCCAAGCTGTTATCAGCGTCAGGTCCAAAAGCCAGAGTCTGTCATGGTATGGGGGTGTGTCAGTGCCCATGGCATGGGTAACTTGCACATCTGTGGGGGCACCATTAATGCAGAAAGACATGTACACATTTTGGAGCAACATACGCTGCCATCCAGAGCAGGACTTTAAATGAGTTTATATAAATCAGATTTTAATGAGTGCATATTTTCAAAAATAAATTCAATTCACAAATCAAATAACCAAATAATGGGTTAATAATGTGTTTTCAATATAGTACAGGGTGAACTGAATTTTCAAATGACTCTTTTTGTTAGCTTTTTGCATTTTCCATACTGTCAGAATTGGGGTTCTATATTTAAGATGTGAATATTTCAACTGGAAACATTTTATACACAATTTCATTATTAATAATTCAATAATCAATATCCACCTTCAAAAATATTCAGTTTGTTTAAAAACAGCAGGTATAATATTCGACAGACAAATTTCGGTCCATTTAATTTCTCTTTGCAAATTCATTCATATTCCAAATACCCACACTTGTCTTTTATGGAAAGCCAAATTGGTTATTTTTGACGTGCATCGTTATGCTGTTTTAAGTTGGCGGTAAGTTAACGCTACATGCTGACTGGCATGAACTCCACACATTGCTTAATAGGCACATTAATTTGATCATTACAAAGCCCCCCCCCCCCCCCCCCACCCCCACCCACTGTGAGGAATCTACGACTAGTCAGATCGTTCAATCAACAAAACACCAACAATGGCAAGAAGGAACTTTATTTTACAATGCAAGCAGACAGTAAATGACTGCACCTGACTTCTGTCATCTGATAATCCCAGACCTGATATCCTTCACTCATTATTAAATTATGAATGCTTAATATTTGCTGCTGTGTTTGGTTCTTTAACTTTATATTGTGGCTTGTGTGATGCTGTGATTTTGTGTGTGTGCGTGTGTGTGAGAAAGGTTTGATAGTGTGTGCGAGAGTTTGATAACGCATTAGAGACATAAAGTTTGAATTTCGTCTGCAATGGCTTATCATAACGTGAAGGAAATTTTAATAATCCGAATGGGCCACTCAGAAAATCAACATAAGCAGCAGCATAACCTGATGCTGAATATGATGACCTGTCCCTGCTTAACACTGACATAACTTTTGAACTTATGTCACTGATTAAGAATACAACACATTGAAATTAGATGATCAAGATTGGATTTAAGATAATAAACCTCTAACTGTCTGTCTTGGTCATGTTTGGCTTTTTCAGGCAGTGTATTTTACAGCCATCTTTCCATACGTAATACTGTTAGTGCTGCTGTTAAGAGGTCTAACTTTACCTGGTGCGCTGCAGGGTATCAAGTATTACCTGTATCCACAACCCTCACGCCTCACAGACCCACAGGTAGTGGAGTCATTACAGCTAACATATGGCAATTACTTGGCTCATAGTTAAGACAAGAAATAATATATCAAATTCCAGATTTGTCACATTGCATTAAAACATCTAAACTACAGATTTCCATCATCTGAATGTCACATAGGTTTGGATTGACGCCGCAACACAGATTTTCTTCTCATACAGTTTGGCATCAGGTGTCCAAATTGTACTTGGAAGTTACAGTCATTACAAAAACAATAGCTATAGGTGAGCTCCCAGCAAATGAACGACAATAAATGAAATGGTTTGAATGTCTGTTTTTATGCTGAAAATTTATTACACTTCTGATATTTGTATTGTCTTGAAGGGACAGCATTTGGCTGTGTGTGGTTAATAGCGGTACTAGTTTTGCAGCTGGATTTGTGGTCTTTTCTGTCCTTGGCTTCATGGCAGAGAAGCTGGGTGCTGATATTGAAGATGTAGCCCTGCCAGGTGGTTTTAACATGCACATATATTAGAGATCTCCCCAAATCACAATTATTATGTACCTTAACAAAACATAAAAATGTGAAAATCACAGAATCACATGTAAGTTTGTTTCTTTCGAAAGGTCCAGGTCTGGCGTTTATAACCTACCCTCAAGCAGTGGCCATGATGCCTCTGCCACAACTGTGGTCAGCGTGCTTCTTTATTATGTTTATTTTATTGGTCCTGGATTCCCAGGTAATGCAGAAAGCTTATGAGATTTGATCTTTTAGCATTTACAGATTTGTATGTTAATGGGAAAACAACAGTACTTTTTTTTTATCTGCTTAGTTTGTTGGAATTGAGCTGTTCGTGTCATCAGTCATTGACATATTCCCCAATGTGCTGCGAAGGCCCTACAAGAGGGAGCTCTTCCTGTTATTCTTCTGCACTGCCTGCTTCTGCTTTCAGATTCTTTTAACAACTCAGGTACTAATACACAATTTTATCCCAAATATAGCCACCCTACAGAGATGACATAAGTCTGGTATATAACTGTAGTTGTCACTTTATTATGTACACTTACCTAATACCTACAGTACCCTCCACTAATATTGGCACCCTTAATAAATATGATCAAAGAAGGCTGTGAAAAATCGTCTTTATTGTTTAACCTTTTGGTCTTTTGTTTAAAAAAAAAATCACAAAAATACTCTGCTCTCATGGATATCAAATAATTGCAAACACAACACATGTTTATAAAAAATATATATCTTTGTTAAATATAGGTGTGCAACAATTATTGGTACACTTTTAGTCAATACTTTGTGCTACCTCCCATTGCCAAGATAACAGCTCTGAGTCTTCTCCAATAATGCCTGATGAGGTTGGAGAATTCTTGGCAAGGGATCTGAGACCGTTATAACAGATAACTAGAGGGATAGTGTGAACAGCCCCATTCTCCATCATTAAGTTTCCAGCATATCTTAAAAGCCAATACTTGTTCAAGGGAATTAAGGGTAGAGCTTACCCTGAAGGAAGGTGCAGAGGACACCTGGAGGATAGCCTCAGCAAGGTTTTATGTGCCTGTTACATTGATCTTCAGGAAGGTGTGTGAAACCTTATTGGAGCTAGGGAATGTTCCATGAGATCTCTCATGCCGTGTCAGTCAGTCTATCTAGGGTAAGATATTGGATGTGGAACATGAGGGCAAACTCTGCAGCTGAGCAGAGACAGAGAAATAGGGATACAGTTTATTTGAAGCATTCAGATTTTTTTTTTCTTAGTGTTGTTTTGAAGCAGCATGTTTGCTTACTAGTGTAAATGCACAGTTGTCTGTTGGTACAATTGCACTTTTCATTTTTGAAAATTTGTTATTTTCTCTATTCTTTCTCCATAGGGAGGAGTCTACATCTTCCAGCTAATTGATTATTATGGGTTTAATGGTGCTTGTTACTTCCTCATGTGTCTGATTGAAACTCTAGTAATTGGATGGAGTTTTGGTATGTGTTATCGTCTGTTTTGATACAAGTCTTTATAGATATGAAAGTAATATAAGTAAATCGCCCATATTTTAAATTTCACTCAAATCAGGAGCTGATCGCATGTCTGATATCATTGAGGACATGTGTGATAAGCGACCCAGTGCATTCTTCAAATACTGCTGGTGTTATTTCACCCCATTGATGTGTCTTGTAAGTTATTCATCCTATAAAATATATGTATTGCCAATATACACATGTTATACTGGCAAAACTTCCATGGTGTATGGTACATCTACCTCATTCCTTATTACTCATTACAATCTTCATCATCTGTCAGTTTCTATCACTTACTCAACCTATTCTTTGATTAAAGGGATCTTTCATTTTTTACCTGGCAAGATATACACCCCTCGTGTATAACAATGTTTACATATATCCAGACTGGGCTTATATTCTTGGATGGCTCATGAGTTCATTTCCCCCAGTGCTGGTCATAACATGGGGTGTGGTGAAGCTATTTACTCACTCAGGCACACTAAAACAGGTAAGGCAAGACAGTTAAGCTATTTAACAGTTGACATTTTATGTTTTATAATTGATATTTGGGTAGAACCTATTAGTTGCATAACGTGTAGAATAAAATGTATAATTTATTGCTTTTCTTTCTAAACAGAGTTTTAAAAGTCTATGTACTCCAGATGACAAACTTCCTTTGACACGAAAGCAAAGAGCACAGCTGCAGAGGAATGAGACTCTAATGACAGGAATTTGATGACCACATATTGATCAAAAAAAACTTGCAATTATTCATATAAAAATATTATTAATATTCGTAATATTATTATAATATATAATACACTAAGTGAAACATTAATTTACCATTTATCTACCCTTTCCTTACACTCATTAGAAATGTAGTTAGTTTGTAGACCTTCATTGAAGATCAATCCATGATGCATTACTATTGACTGTAGTCCATGTGTTGCTAGACACAATTTGTCAGTTCCCTTCTACCCTCTCCATCAATAGAATGGAAGGTACACCAATATTAACTGGCAAATAAATGATTGTACCTGCTCAAATACATAACCCTATGTCTTTAATTATATTTCTCTGTCTAGGTTGGTGTAACACAACTGTCTTAGGTGGGAATCAAACCCAGAGCTCTCATGTACAAAGACACTGAGTTTACTGGCAGAGCAGAGGCACATATTATATTATAATATATATATATAT